>NW_017307120.1:651482-657055 GCF_000935625.1 Nanorana parkeri
TATATTCTAATGTTTGTGGACTATTCACTCATTTCTAACCTTGCAGTTGTTCCCTAATCAGTAAATGCATGGAGGCCACTGGATGCTATGTCTATCATAGTTTATATAATTCCTTCAGGTCCCCTATGTAATGTTTCCCACATACCAATTTAAAAAAAAAAAATTCTGGAAAGGCAAGACCTGTTTGTAAAAAAAAAAACATAAAATTATTTGACAAATTTTTAAGTGAAATTGGCAATGTGACTACACTCCGGAGTCACAAACATTGACAGATATCAGGAGCTACCAAATGGAGCCACACCCTGCCAGCCTTATCTCTGGGTCACATCTGACTTGCCTGGGCTCCCTTTTTGTTTTTTTACATAGTATAAATCAACATCTACACCTAACAAGAAAAACATTCTTCCATCTGGACAGCTTATCCAACATAAATGTAACTGTGCAGATAGCCAATCTTCATATCCCATTTACCTGGCATAAAATATGCATGACCAGTCAGGGGGTAACAGGAGAGTTGTAAAGAACAGCCAGCCTTCAACAAAGTAGTATCCCACACCACCAGGGTTGACGTTGTCAAAGGCGAGGTTTCCGGAATCTTCTAGGAATCCATGTCACTGAATTAATTTCCGATCTACTCAAGGTACTCTCCAAGGCAACCCACTGTTTAGCCTGACCTGCATATATCCAATCCACAACCCGGGTAAGCATTGCAGCATGATAATAAAGTTTCTAAGGTTTGGAACCGCAAGACCACGATTTACTTTAGATTGAGCCAACACCAAGCCGGAGACCCTCGATTTAGTACGTCTCCATATGTACTTGGCTATCACAGACTGAAGTAACTTAAAATAATCATTCGTAAACCCAAACACGAGCCTCTGAAACTAAGATAGCAACCTGGGTAAGATATTCATCTTTACAACATTTACCATTCCCAGCCAATTATGAAAAAAGCGAATGCCAACGTTGTAAATCCCCCCTAACCCTATTAACAATGGGATATAATTTAAATGGAAGAGTGAATTAATATTTGGCGTCAATACTATCCCCAAGTGTTTCAAATGTGTACAAGCCCATACAAACTGATTTTAGGGAATATGCTTCTGCCAAAGGTATATTGATATTCAAAATTTCAGATTTCTTTAAATTTATTTTAAAGTTGGATAACATCCCAAACGAGAAGAGGGCTTTCACTAAGTTAGGAAGGGATATCCGGGGCTGCTGTACATAGAAGAGAACATCATCTGTGCAGGCCGCCAATTTATGGTGCTGAGTACCGACTCTAATACCCTGTATAGGTGAATCTGCTGGAATAGTTGCCAGGAGGGGTTCCAAAGAAATGGAAAATAATAACGAAGAAAGCGGGCACCCCATTATAAACCATCATTATCTAGTCCCATTATGCAATGTTAATGATTCACTCAATTCTCCGTTAATACGCACCTGGGCCGTGGGATTAGCATATAGGGCTGTAATGCCTCAATAAATCGTAGGGCCAATACCCATATACTGCAGGATGGCAAAAAGATACTCCCAGTCCACCCTGTCAAAAGCCTTTTCTGCATCGGTTGACAAAAGGAGAGTGGGCTGGGAGAACCGTCTCATGTATGACATCAAAGAGTTATCCCACACATCCCTACCCCGGTATAAAACCAATCTGGTCAAAATGTATACAGCTCGGTATTAGGGGGATCAACCTATCTGCCAGGACTTTAGCATAAAGTTTACAATCAAGGTTCAGTAAGGAGATCGGTCTAGAACTGGCACATGTGGTAGGGTCCTTACCAGGCTTTGGAATAACTGCGTAATGTCCCTACAGAAATGTGACCCCTTACCAATATCATTGGCACAGGCCATGAGATGGGGTATCAGAACATCGCAAAAAGTTCTATAATAAGAGATAAACCATCAGGCCCAAGTAATTTCCCAATTGTCATATGGGCCATAGCCTTCCTAAATTCTTCCTCGGTAATGTCATCCTCCAGAGCATGCAGCACAGATTCAGGTAACGCAGGCAAATCCACCTCATGTAAAGAGGAAGTTCTCTTTCCTGCTCTCAAAATTAACAGAAGAGACCGGAGGCTGCACAATATAAAGAGTATAGTAAAAATCCCTAAATCCGAAGTTGTATGTACCATAGCACACGAGGACGTCACACGAGGATACATGTTTTTGTTGGAGAGCTAGCCAGGAGTCTACTCGGCTTATTACCCCATTCATAATATCTGCGGGAAATATGTGCGAAGTCGCGTCTCGTTTTAATATCTAGCAAGGATCTCGGTTCTTCTATCCAAGATCTGTGTTAAATGTGTGCGCATTAAAGATTGTTTATAAAGTGTTCAAGTGCATGCATCTCCGCTAACAACTTCTGCTGCATTCTAGCCCTCCCTTTCATGGCGGGTGCCTAATTTTATCAACTTCCCCCTCATGACCGCCTTGTGCATCTCCCACACAACCAGTAATGGCATATCCACAATGGAATTAAGCTGAAAAAACTCCCGAAGCTCCCCCAGTAAGCCAGCCACATCAGTCTCATTTTGCAGAAGTGAAGCATTCAGCTTCCAAGGCATTGGACGTCGTGGTAGGGAGGGCACAAGTAGATCTACTATTACTGGCACGTGGTCAGAAATGGTTATGCGTTCTATAGCAATCTGTTGTAGACACTCCAAATGAAAAATGATTCGTAAAGATCATATGTAGCCTAGAGTATGCTTCATGTATCGATTAATAAAATGAGTAGTCTCTCCTATCTCTTGAATACAACACCCTCCATACATCCACTAGCTGTAACGCCCATATCAATTTTAACAGGTTCCGAGGCTAGTGGATAGTTTATTGTAACTCGTATATGCTTAGTACAGGCTCACATTATTCCAGATTACCTACACACATGTGTAATGTTTAAGCAGGTAACACCCCATTGGTATGCTCTGGTTGTCCAATATTTCCATTTGGTTCCTGTGTTGTTGTTTTTTCTCTACCAAGTTAGGTACCTTTTTTCAGAAAACAAATAATTTCATTCACATCTAAAGTAAAAGGTTACTGGTTTAAGGCCAATATTTCCTTGGGTCTAATTTTATTATGGAGAGTGATGGCATCTGAATGTGAGTTCCACACCTCTCTCGCCTAATGGTATGGAAATTACACTGAAAAGGATTATGGTGTTTTATTAGTAGCTGTCAAGGACATCTTTCATTTTGTAGCAAAATGTGAAAAAATTAGTGATGTACAAAGGATGGTATTGGGCACTGTTGCATATGGCTTGCTGGGCTAGATAAGGTCAGTGGCTGTTGTTGCCTGTAGCCACAAATCCAGTTTGTCACCATCGTTTTCTTGCTAATTAGTAAACACATTATAAGATTTGGCTGGTTCCTATGAGCAAAAAAAACCACCAGTTTTTACAAATCAACACCCGTTTCAGAATTTTTTTGAATTTGAAAATGGCCACATGTCAAGGTTTTATTTCTTTTTTTTTTTCCTTGCAGAGCAAAGCCGCAGGGATGACTTGGAGAGCCTGGGTTATGTGCTTATGTATTTCAACCTGGGGTCGCTGCCTTGGCAAGGACTGAAGGCAGCAACCAAGCGCCAGAAGTATGAACGTATTAGCGAGAAGAAAATGTCTACCCCTATTGAGGTCCTCTGTAAAGGTTACCCCTGTAAGTACATCCTATTTGTGTATGTCGGTAAACTTATGTCGGTAAACAGCCTTCACACAATTGTTACCATCACTACAATATATTATTATAGTAGAAGTGGAATAGGGCATATCTTTATTATCTTTATTATCATTATTCACAACAGAGTAATTATTAAACCCAAACACTTAGAATCATCTAAATATCACAAGGTGTATGACACACACGTAGAAATCAACATTAGCGGGAATACACAACACCAAGCGCAACATACCAGCCTTATATAGGTAAACTTAGTTGGCTTGTTTATTTACTGAGTTGTGACTGTGTGTAGTCTAAATTCCCTTTTTGGAAAGTGTCAGATAAGCTATTAAATGCAGACTGGGTGTCGTTTACTTTTTTCTGCCAAAAGCCAGCACTCTTCACTGGCTCCTCATGGGAAGCACTTGACTACGTAGTCAGCTACGCCCCTGTTAATGGCTGCTTTACCAGTCACTAACTCTTCATAGAATGACTCTTGCAGGATAATCAGGAGGGGCAGCATTGCTCCAATTGTATAGCTGTCTGAAAACTATATAGAAGTCTACAGTATATAGGTTGTTTTTGTTTGTTTGTTTTTTCTGAAAGGCCTATCTTAGTATATCTTATTGGGCACTTCATACTGTTAAAGTCCAACTTCAGTGAAGTATAAAAGGGTTTATAAAATGTATTTTTAGAGTGGGGAAGGGTTAGCTCTTCCTTTTAAATTGTATTTCTACTTTCGCAGCCAGATTGAGAGAACACCTATCTTTTATATTTGTTACAGGTTCCCATTCACATGGCATAAGCTCTTAAAAAAAAAAAATCCTGCTTCTTGCAGTTTAAATTTTTTACTTGGGTTATGGTTTCTTATATTTTTCTACTCTGTGTAATGTTAGGAGGGGTTGTGAAGGGTTTGTTCATTATCATTTGTAAAGTAGATTTGGACAATTCCTATCCTAACAAAGGGTTAATGTCCTAAAAACCCGGCTTCTGCATTCAAATGTTATAGAAGCTCAGAGAAACACAATCCTTAAATCGCAGTCCAAAGTCTTTCTATAAGGACAGATCACTGTGAAAGTGCTTAGGAAAAAAAAACTAGATTTGGGCATCTTGCCTGCTGCAGCAAAATGTCTAAAAGGTAAAAAATATTTTTAAAATAATAATTTGTGCTGTGTGAATGGGAACACACAACAAAGATATATATTTCTCATTTAACTTCAGAAGTGGAAATACGCTTTAGGTTTTATCTACTGCCTGTGCCCCCTCCATTTGGTCCCTTTCATACAAGGGCAAGAAATCACTTTCACTGGACAGTCATGGATAGCAATACGTCTTGACACAGGTTCTAACCTTTTTTTGCCCCCCACTCTTTAAAAAAAAAAAAAAAGTTTCCCTGATGTCAGGGAGAGGAAAATCTCTTGCCAGTTACGATATAGAAAGCAATACAAACCCTGAAATGGTTCCGTATTCTATCCAAGACTTCATTTTATAAACTCATTTACGGTTTACTGTTACTTATATGAAACTATAGTTAGGGAATATGGAGGCTGCCATTGCAGACCTATCCCTTAAAAATTCTAGCTTTCGTGTGTGCTTATGTATGTGTTAACCCCTTCGTGACTGACGACGTACAGTGTACGTCGCCAGCATCGGGGCTGTTTATGAATGCTTGTTTTAAGTACAGTGAGGTAAAAAAAAATGCTGAAGCCAGGCAGCCTGAAAACGAACATTCTTAAGAGCTCAGGAATGACACCCTTCCTTATTTTAACCCCTTCGTGACTGACGACGTGGGGGGAGCTGGGGAGGAGATTGACGAACTTCCGTTCATCGATCCCCTCCCCGTTCTATGGGACCGGGAGCGATGCAGATTGCATCACTTCCGGTCCCTGGGCTGTCAGTTCTGGGCTCCTGCAGCCC
>NW_017307120.1:657188-666511 GCF_000935625.1 Nanorana parkeri
CCCCCGCGAGCACGCGCGTCGCCACGTAAACACGCGCCGGGTGCGCCTATGCAAGAAAAAGTCGAACGCGCTACACATGTTGGGTATCGCCGCGCACGCCGGCGTGAGAGCAATAATTCTAGGGCTAGTATTTTGGGGTATCTCTAAATTGATGACCTGTGGGGGCTTTTAAAGCGTCTTCTATAGACTTTTTGGGGTACTGCAGTTTTTCACTGTTTCACGGACGCACGCAATTTGTAAACTGGGCATGTTGGGTATCCTTTTTACGCGTTGTAACCTCATATTTTATATTTAATTAAAATAATGGGTATTTTGTTGTGTTTTGGGGCATTTAATTACATTTGTCACTACATTTTGGGGTTTAATAAGGAGTTGCGCTAATATTGCGCAACATAAAAATTTGCAACTACCACCATTGTATTCTATAGGGTCTTGGCATTCAGAAAATATATAATGTTTGGGGTTTTTAAGTAATTTTCAGGCCTAAAATGTGGAATATAACATGGGTGCAAAAAATGAAAAAAAGGCCTCAGTCATGAAGGGGTTAAAGATACATTTGTAAAGCTGGATACACGGATCAAATTTTGATTTATGGGGTGGCCCTATCCTTGGCAAAGTCCATCATTAGATTGCAGCCAATCAGCTGCAAGTACCATTCACGTATTCTGACAGCGGGCAGCTCTGCTGTCAGAATACAGTGTACTCAGCAGGAGATTAATTCACCCATGCTGTTATGGATGGAGGAGTCTGTCATGTTTTTTTCATTTGGCCTGTGAGGCTGAATGGAAAAAATATGTCCGTGTGTAGCCAGCTTAAGTGCAAATTGTAAATGGGCCCTAAGATTTTGCTAACACTATCCTAACTTTTTTCTTTTCAGCTGAGTTTTCAACATATCTGAATTTTTGTCGTTCCCTTCGGTTTGATGACAAGCCAGACTATTCGTACCTGAGACAGCTATTCCGTAACCTCTTCCATCGGCAAGGCTTCTCATATGACTATGTTTTTGACTGGAACATGCTGAAATTTGTGAGTAAAGGATTAATTTTAGGATTTATTTCTCAAAAAGTTAACTCGCTTGTCACCTTCAAAGCTCCTTGGGTTAAAAAAAATGTGCCCTAATCTCACTTCTCACAGGTTGATAGAAAAGTAGACAAACTGAACAGATCTACAAAATTAAGTTTTTTAAAGGTTCCTGCTGACTGGGCAAGTGGACCCTCCATTACATTCCCTGGCTGAGCACTCTTAGTATAAAATGAGTATCTAACATGGAGTTTTTCAGTCCGTCTTTTTCTCCTGTAAAAAGCTGCTGCCTTCTCTCCAGACTAATGTCTGTTTACCAATCCATACTTGGATGTTTGTTTAGCCTTCTTTTATAAGATGATTTGCAACAGCATGCTGCACGTCGGCTGCCTTTTTATTGTAAGGAGTTTGGACGTTTTCATAGATACTCAATGCTAACATATCACATTGAGTATAGTGACCAAAATGTGACTGTGAACTTGATTGGTAGTGTTGCCCAAGTTCACCTAATTGTTTTTTTCAAAAACATTGTAAAATCTGCACTTTTTACTAGATTTTTACTTAAAACCCCCAAAACATTATCTTCTGGAAGCTGAGGCCCTGTAGAATAAAAAGATGGTTGTTGTAATGTTGCTAATGTTTATCAACTCTATTTGGGATGCATCGATACTGCCTATCTTGGCAAGTACTCATACTCTAACAAATGCACTCATACTTACCCTGATACCGGAACAATCAGGAAGTCAGGCCACCAAGCAAGAACTAAGTAAAGCTGGCTTCCTAGCCAATCAGGAAGCCGGGAGGCGTGTCATGACATGCCACCCATCTTCCTGATCGGTCAGGAAGCCAGGCTGCCTCGTGAAGCCGGTGTTCTTCACGAGGAACACCATCTTCCCAGGCGATCGGGAATCCGGGTGGTGGGTCATGATCTGGTGCCCAGTTTCTTGATAAGCCAGGCTCACTTTACCGCGGGATGTCTGTTTCTGTATCGGCGAGTACTGAAAAACAAAATATCGGTGCTCGATAACGTAAAACCGGTATCCGTGCATCCCTAAACTCTAAATAATACTCAGTAAAAAGTATACTAAACAGAATTTTAGTGCACACAAACACAATATAATCCCCAATTTATTTGTAAAAAATAAATAGATGCCACATATGTGAAATCTCAAAACTGCATGCACCTCCAAAGTGGCAAAAAATTCCAAAAGTTATCAATAGCTGATGCTTTGAATGCCTTCACCACTCCTCAGTCTAAAGCGGTTGTGACAGGGGGCTTTTTACTGTGCGAGTAGTAAAAATATGGAATTCCCTTCCACAGGCGGTGGTATGCGCTGATAGCGTAGATAGGTTCAAGAAACATCTAGATGAGTTTCTTTAGTCACTAAATATACAAGTATATGGGAAGTGTTAAATACATACAAGCACACACACACGGGGTGCATTTAAAATTATTTTTTTCCATTTTTGTTTTATCATATTTTAATTAACACATCTTATTTTTTCACATAACGTTATTGGTATCAGAAGGGACCTAACAAGCTGCTCAAGCCAAACAGGGCACATTGTACTTTGCGACATCAGGGTTTTATTAGATCCCTACTGTCTCTCCTTTTCTCTGCTCCAGACAATCTGTTTACTTGGCTTTACAATTAGGATTTTGACAGTGCTTAACTCAGAAGTGCGTAGAGCAGAGCATTTCCAGGTTCACACTCTGCAGAAAACTTTTATGGGATTATGAGACTTGTAAAAGTGATGAGGCAGCTCTACAGCCAACCACATCACTTTTACTGAATAGTAGATAGCTTGCTGCAGCTGTAAGATTGTTGCAATCCTTTCAAAGCTAGCACATATGGGAAACACCCAAGGTCCAGGACTGGTTAAGAACCTGGTAGAAATTAGCCTATATATGTGTATGTGTGTGGCTCATGTATCAGGATATATTGATCATTTTAACATGTGATTTTCACTGACGGTAGCATCTACTTATGCATTATCATATGCTGAGTTTGAATTTCCCGAGCTTGTGACAAGTTTAATTTTAAGAATACATTCTGATTTCCTGCATATATCATAAACATATTTTTCATGTGCTTTATTCTTTTTTAAATAAAATTCTAAAATGTGTTCTATATAGGGTGCAGCCCGGAATCCAGAAGATATGGACAGGGAAAGAAGAGAACACGATCGAGAAGAAAGAATGGGCCAACTTAGAGGCTCTACAACTAGAGTGTTACCCCCTGGTCCTCCCACTGGTGCAGCTCCTAACCGACTCAGAAATGGTGCAGAACCTGTAGCCTCTACACCAGCATCCCGGATTCAGCAGAGTGGTAAGCAAGTTTTACAAAGAGTGTTTTTTTAATCGTAGCTATTTTTTCTTATTTTATTCAAATACCTGCTTTGTTTGGCATTTTTCTTTATGGGTTTCAAAAGCAGTGGCACTTGTTCGAAGGTCTTGAGTACTTGTTAGCAGTCCTAACTAATTTCCTATTAATATTCCAGGTAACACTTCTCCTCGGGCAATCTCACGGGTGGACAGAGAGCGCAAGGTCAGCATGAGGTTACATCGAGGTGCTCCAGCAAATGTCTCTTCATCTGATCTCACAGGGCGACAAGAAGTTTCACGAATTTCAGCATCACAGGTGAGACCATACTCTTGTGAGACAGATTTCTTTTTTCCTTCAATTTTGAGAAATCCTAGTTTCACTGGGGAAATGATTAAATTACATTACGTTGTGAGAGAACCCCATATCTTCCACTAAATACTTAGACTGTTCACCTACTGCTTTATTTATGACTTGAGGCCAGAGTCTCTATCTTCCACCTGCATTTTATACTATGCTAAACTGAAAATTCTTAGATGTAGAGTGAGATCCATCATAAGGGCTGCAGCTGGTGAACATGTATGGAAATATGGGTGCAGGGATTAAACCATGTGATAGCCCATGAGATATAAGAAGTCAATGGGTGATTCAGCCTACTAGTATCCACCCAAAATGGAGCTTCTGAGATTTCCAGATAGTAATATGCCAAGGTGTGTTTTGATTGCTCACATTGTCCAGCTACATCTCTGTATAATACTCTTTGTAAGCACCTGCAACTTCTGCAGAAATGTTACATTTACTGTTGCTTTAGCCCAGTGCTTCTCAACCTTTTTTCAGCCACCCACGGCAGTCTTTAAAAGTATTCAAAATCTTGAGCATTGGTTATTGGACGATCGGCTCTCACATTTATGTAGGACTCTACATAATTCTGTACAGATACATAGAACATTGACTCCATTTGAACAATTACTTATCCTCTCGGAAACGCCAGGTCATACAAAATCATTTATATATGGGATGTTGCAGGCTAAAATTCCTACTCGGCCGCCAAGTTTTACAGATGCTTGGCATAATGACCTTTCCTGTGCCTTACCATAGGAGGACTGGGATACTGTTTCCTATTTTACATATAGATCCTCTGTGTCTAGTTACGCCCAGGAGGAAAACTTCAAAATCCTCTCCTAGAGGTATTGGAATCCTGTCTCTATTCATTGTATATTTCCAAACTTCAGATATTTATTGGAGATGTATGTAGTCTAGAGGCACCTTCTTACAAATTTGGTGGGATTGTCCTTGCCTTTCTGGCGTCGCATTTTTGTAATTAATAATAATTTAATTGGAGATACATTAGAGCTGTCTCCTGAAAGTATAAAAAATGGATTCCATTAAGTCATGTTTTGGAGGCAGCCCGCCAACTTATCCCTCTATTTTAGAAGATGTCCTCTACTCCTCCAGTATCTCTCTGGGTCAGTCATGTCAGTGAGGAACTTCTTGCTACTGATAAATTTAGACCATTGTTCTGTTCAATGGTTATTGTGGTTACACCTTTTGACCTCTGCTGATCTAGGTAAGTTCATGTGAAACTTTCACCCTTTTACTAGTTTTTCGGTACCTCGATGTTAACTCCCTGGGTCACCCTCCCCTTCCTTTCTCTTTACCCATCTTTTCTCTTTTTCCGTTCCTCTTCCTCTCACATCTCCCCTTTCTGCTGTTTTTTCCGTTCCTTTTCCTCTCGCATCTCCCCTTTCTGCTGTTTTTTCCGTTCCTTTTCCTCTCGCATCTCCCCTTTCTGCTGGTTTTCTATTTCTCATCTTTCCTCCCTTCTTATCTCCTTTCTCTTCTTAACGAGAAATACATCCTGATCACGTCATCAACCGTACAGAAAGCAAACCCGTTCGCCCTGACTGTTTATCACATTTTTATTATCAAAGTTTCAGTTGTGTATACTGCACTTTCATTATTTCCTTTTTAATGTTTTTGCTGCTGTGCGTTATTCACGTTTCATAGATATGTCATGAACCCAGATATCTTATCTTGTCTACCTTATCTGGTGCCACATTGTTTGTATAGCTCATACTTGTGTACCATCTGTTGGTTATAAATAAACTCGATTCAACTATAAAAGTATGCAAAATCTTGAGGCGACACTGAAATGTAAAATAACCAACTGAAAAAAATAAAAAAATGTGGCTCCACCAAAATCCATACCAGACCTTTATCCCTTCACATCAGAATTTCCACTTTCACATCAGAGTAGCCTTTACATCAGAAGTCGCCCCCTCCTCCTTTCACGCCTCGCGCAATAAACTTTATTTTTTATTAAATATTTTAATTTTTTACTTTTAGGGGCTTCGGGGAAATATTAGGGTTCTAAACAGACCCCTGATATTTCCCTTTTTTAAAATGGAAAAAGAGAATGAGGACACAGTCCTAAATCTCTTTCTGCAGCCCCTGTTATAAATGAACAGGAATCCTCTATACTGAGTGTTCCTGTTCATTCATGAGGACAAGGTGTGTTTACTATAACCACAATCATGAATGAACAGGAGGTGATGTAGATCACTCCCATTCATTCATAATTGAGGATATAGTGACCCTACCATGTCCTCAATTAGTTACAAACACTCAGTGACCGCTGAGCGTTTGTACCCGCTCTCCTCTCTGATAAGTATTCAGGCCCTTTGCAACAACCCTTGGAATTTAGTTCAGGTGACTCCCGTTTCTCTTGATCGTTGCTGAGATGTTTCTACACCTTCATTGGAGTCCAACTGTGGTAAATTAAATTGATTAGTCATGATTTGGAAAGGCACACGCTCAGACTGAGGAACAAGATAATCTGGTCTGTTGAAACCAAGAATGAACTGTTTGTCCTTAATTCTAAATGTTCTGTCTGAAGGACACCAGGCACCTCATCACCTGCCCAATACCATCCCATCTGTGAAGCATGGTAGTGGCAGCATCATACTGTAGGGGTGTTTTTGAGCAGCAGGAACTGGGAGACTGGTCAGGGTTGAGGGAAAGCTGAATGGAGCAAAGTACAGAGATACCCTCAATGAAAACCTGATCCACATCACTCAGGACCTCAGACTGGGCTGAAGGTTCACCTTCCAACATGACAACGATCCTAAGCACACAGCTGAGACTGAGCCAAAGCCCTGGCTTGAACCCTATTGAACATCTCTGGGGACACCTGAAAATGGCTGTCCACCGACTGTCCCTATCCAACCCGACTGAGCTTGAGAGGATTTGCAAAGAAGAATGGCATTAAATCCCCCAATCCAGGTGTGCAAAGCTTGTTGCATCATACCCAAAAAGACTCGAGGCTGTATTTGCTGCCAAAGGTGCTTCAACAAAGTACTGAGTAAAGGGTCTGAATACTTAAGTACATGTGATATTTCAGTTTTGTCTTTAATAAATGCACAGACATTTCTAAAATTCTGTGTTCACTTTGTCATTATGAGGTACTGAATTTAAACATCTGTAGTATCAGGCTGCAACATAAGATTGAAAAAAGTGAAGGGGGTCTGAATACTTTCTGAATGCACTGTATATTTACAAGTGCATTTAAAGTTGAACAAGTAGTGCTGCAAGTATAATAGAGGCAAGAAAAAAAGAAATGCAGTTCATCGCTGCAGTATACATTCACATTTTCTCAGTGTTTTATCCCTTTTAAAGACCCTGCAAGTACAACAAAATATATTTTGATCTGCCAGAAATGCACTCTACTCTTACGCTCTGTTGGCTGACAACACACAGAATTTTTGGGAAGTGGGTGCCCTGCCCAATGTCTTTTGCTGAACTATTCAGCCACTCCCACTTTTGGATCTTTCCAACATAAAAGACTAATTGTCCTGTAGTCTGAGATGATGACTAGGAGGATTTAACAGACTCCTCGAGATCAGAGGAATTATGCAGGAAATATGCAGAGAACACCTGAACGCTCCATACTTTTTGAGAAGATAAAGTTTTTTTTGTTCCTTTTTTTTTATGCACTTGTGAAACAGAACAAAATGCCAATAGGATCATTCTTTGGGTTTACATACACTCTGTTCCTTGATTAGCGTTTGGCAGTCCTTTTGACCTTTTGCTGTTCTCTTCTCTTCAGGCCAGCGTACCATTTGACCATCTTGGAAAATGAGAGCTGCCATTGGACCAATATTTGCTTAGGTGAGTTTTTGGATTTATTTATTTTTTGTTAACATTTAACTCATTAAAAATCGGACTAATTTTGGGTCAAACTAATAAGCAATGTAACAGAACCTTTAAAGCATCCTAGACGTCATATTAAAGTTCCTGAATCATCATTGATTTGGTATGGCGTTTGAGCATTACAGTTGAGGGTCCCAGGGGCTCTGAGTTCTGCAGAATTCTGGTATGTAAATTTGGACCTGCTCCTATGGTCATACCACACCCACAAACGCCAAGACCCAGAGATGTGAATGCACCCTTAATGCTCCACATTGCTACTGGCCCATAACTGACCAGGAAGGGGGGTGGGGCTCAAGCTTCCAATCATGAGAGCTGGTAGCAATTTGTATTCTAGTGCAACCCAGGATTCTGGCCTCCCTGGGAGCATAAAAGAAAAGCTGAATTGACATCTAGGCACCTGGAAGTGCCAAGTGGCACCCAGGGGTGTAACTACACATCATATGGCCCTATAGCAAAACGTGTGGTCCTGGCTAACTCTCTGTAGCAGCTGGCAGTGTTCAACTGGGACAATACCTGTGGTTGATCTGAACATAAACTATGTATCAAAGACAGGAGGCAAGCATAGTCAGAACACTACTAGGGAGCTGTGGATAAAACCTATACTAGCACGAATAATAACCATAACAATATTTTGATAAGAATATTAACCCCTTCATGACGGGAGACGTACAGTGTACGTCCCGTCACAAAGTGCCTATATGACTGGCTACGTACACTGTACGTGAAGAGTTATATCAGGCTCTGTAATGCCAGTAACAGCTGATTCTCAGCTGTTACCATTCATTAATGAATGCCTCAGTAATGAGGCATTCATTAATGAAATAGTTGAGCTTTTGTAAAAGTTTCTTTCGTTAATGAGAGAATGAAGCCGTTGCATACAAATGCGGGATGCTAAATAGCAAACCCGTATTTGACAGCTGAAGATAGCAGAGAGGTAGCAGTGACTCACCTCTCTGCTATTCCTTTTGACAGCTAGATATCCTAGCCAATGTTTACAATACATTTCAAGCACAGAGATACAAATGTATCTCTGTACTTGAAATGTATCACTTCTGATCATCTAGGCACGATCAAGAACCTTTAGGCTGGGTTCACACCTGGGCGTACATAATATGTGCGTTTGCAGCGCGTTTCGTGCCGGACGCTTTTCCAGCCACAAAACGCGCCGCAAACGAAATCCAGATAACAAGGGCAAATGGAGACGTGCTGAAATACGCCCGAAAGAAGCTCCGGTAGTATTTCACGCGTTGGGCATTTTTTCTGCACTGAAAAACACCCAGGTGCTAACCATGCCCATAACAAATAATGGGATTTCACTGTTTGAGCGTTTTACAGCGCTTTGATCAGCGCTGTAAAATGCCCAGGTGTGAACCCAGCCTTAGTGAGATCTGATTCTGACATGCTGTCAGGATCAGTCTCTAAGGTTATTATTAGCTGTTCCTAAGTTTGGAGCAGCCAATAACTAAACAAAGTGACATTAAACCCTCAACTTTTTTAACATAAACCAATACTGTAATGTGTGCCTTACTGTAATCCATGGTTGTTTCCCTTCTCTTTGCTGCTCTTCCTTTTAAATCCTTCTCTTCTCATGCTTGGGGAGAACTTCCCTTTGCAGCTGAGTGCCTCTTCCTGTAGTGCTGGCTCAGGTTGCAAACGTACACACAGACACCATGTAGCCATTCCAGAGACAAGGCAGTCTGCTGCAAAACAGAAGTCCTGCCCAGCATGAGAAGAGATACAGATTTAAAAGGAAGAGCAGCAAAGAGAAGG
>NW_017307120.1:666667-737887 GCF_000935625.1 Nanorana parkeri
TATATTTGTATACTATAATTATACAAAAAATAATATTAATCAAAACTTGCTGCTGTGGAAGAATCACGCAGCACAAATGTAAAAAGTGTGCCAGTCATTTATGAACAGAAACTGAAAACTAGCTCAGTCATGAAGGGGTTAATGCCCCTGCACACAATTACTCTTTAATCCTAATACAAACTTCTTTAAACTCTAGCTTCATTAAATTTTTTTGTAAAACTGCAAATCTGAGGACTTCTGTTAAGTTATAACAGGTAAAACTCTGGGATTTGTGACTGCAGTAGGCATATGGGGTTCATTTCAGCCTGTAGCAGAAATTTATTTTTTATCTTTTACCCGCTCTCTAAAAGTGAGACATTAAAAAAAAAGCATCATATGCGCAAAACCTTGCATGAATATGTGTTAATATTAGGGATGTACCATGTACCCATACCGGTTTTTCGGTATCTAGTAAGAGTACCGATTTTAATTTTTTTGGTGGTACTTGCCGATGCAGAGTACCGGTGCATTGTGCCCTGCTTATCAGGAAGTAGCCAGTGGATCATGACCAGTCGCCCGGCTTCCTGATTACAAAATCTAGCAAAAGAACACCAGCTTCACTTGCTGAGGGTCCCTGGCTTCCTGAACAATCAGGAAGCCGGGAATGCGAGTCATGACATGCCGTCCGGCTTTCTGGTTGATTAGGAAGCCAGGCTGCCTACCAACAAGTGAAGCCGGCTTCCTAGCCAATCAGGAAGCCGGGCAGCACATCATGTCCCGGCTTCCTTATTGGCTAGGAAGCCGGCTTCACTTCTCCTAGGCAACCTGGCTTCCTAACCAATCATGAAACTGGGAGGCGGGTCATTGTGTGCCGCCAAGCTGCCTAGTAACAAGCCAGCTTCCTAGCCAATTGGGAGGCGGATCATAACCCACCACCCGACTTCCTGATTGGAAAGAAAGCTGGCTCCATGCTCCCTTGGCACTACCAGCCAGAGGGAGATCTCCCTCTGACCCAAAGTTCCGGTATCGATTGTAGGTATTGGAGCAAATATATGTATAGTACTCGCCCAAATACTTGGTATCGGCATCAATACTGATACTAGTATTGGTATCGGTGCATCCCTAGTTAATATGCATACATAACTATACATGCTTATTACCACATCTGAACATTTTTTAAAAGGCCCTAACCAGCTTGCTTGAAACTGTAGTGGAGTTGAAAAACCATTTAAGAGCAAACGTAGCCATTCAGAAACCGGGTTTTTGTTATGACCTAACTTTCTTTTTCGCACATTAACACTTTTTTTCCCCTCTCTCTTCTCTCCCCAGTGTCTTCACTGTATTTCATTTTCTTTTAAAGATGAATTTAATTTTTTAACTCTTATTTTCTGCCACTGAAGAGAGCCACACAGAAGATGCTGGTTCTGGCGCAGAAATAGAAGAACTGATGCGTCAAGGAGGAGGCTCGCTGCTCCACTTCCCTTCCAGATATGTTGGCAGTCCAGGACAGTGGATGTTCTTCCTGCTTTCTGTAAACTGAACACTACATATAGATATATACTGTATATATTTTTTCCTTTTTATTTTTTAGTTTCCCTCCCCACATCTCCCCCCCTCACCCCCCCACCACCCCTCAAAAAATACTCCAACTTCATATTTTTTCCAATATGTAAGATTTTAGCTGTACGTTATTTTTTCTATTCTATACGAGATGGACAGAATAAGCGTGTTACCAGGAGAGGCATCTCCAGCACTCTTCTGTCTTTCCAGCTTGGATGCCCCATTGCACCTGTCTCTCCTGTCTGCACTGACAACGGAGCAATGCATAGTTTACTATGATTTTTAGGTCACTGATCATTCAGGGCTAGAGAAGTGCTGGGATCTTGTAGTATTTTGCACACAGATCCACAGTGGAGGCCTATCTTGATTTTAGTATATGCCAGCTCCGGAGCACCAGTATAGGAAAAGGTTGTTTTTTTTTTTGTTTTTTTTTAACAGAACAGGCGGCGTTTGCCCAAACAGCCCTAGCTGTTGCAGCAGTTTTAGTTGTAGGTTAATAATGTATTTTAGTAGTAGGTATATTGTTGGGTATCCCCCACTGTGGCTGCTAGTGATTTGATGTTTAACTCATTTGAAACAAAAATAATTTGTTTTTAAAAAATGCACAGTTTTGCATCTTGCTCCCTGCCCTTCTGCAGTAACTATAGACTGAGATGGCTGCTTACTGACTTTTGATGAAGACTGTGAAGGTGCACAAGATATTTTAACGAGGGTTGTACCAGTTAGTTGGGAGGGTCCTGGCTGGTGGGATACTGAATGTTGAAGCTCCTGTCTCCCTCCATGTCCTGGACAGTGCCCATCTGCACCACTAGATGGTGCCATGGAACTAGATCTTACCCTCCAAACTGTTTCATATTTAACAATGTTTGGTTTCTTAATTTATTTACAATATATTTACTTTCTCTTTTTTTTTTAATTTGTGGTAACTTTTATTACTTTATAATTTAAAATAAAAAAAATGCAAAAAAATTATTTTGGGGGGGAAATACGCAACTTTTTTGGGGGGGTTTTGTACTTCTGTGTAAATATAGACTTTTTTCAGCTTTAATGTGTTTGTTAATTTGAGGTAATAAAGTAGAAAATGATAAAGTGGTTAAAATAGTGTCTGTCTTATTGCTAAAGTAATTCAGATCTAAAACCTGTAGCAAACTTAGATTCCTATGTCTTGATATAGGAAAAACATATCTAACACTAATTGTGTGGAATAAGTAAAAATAAATGCTCTAGTCTAAACCAAACCATAGGATGCAAAATATCTTATTCCAGTCCTTAACCCACTAGCAAAATTGTGCCAATTCCAGAATGAGCAAGGTTGGAGATATTGCAAAAAAATCTTTAAAAAGTGGATGGGCATGTGCAGGAGAGGAATGTGGAGGGTCTGACATGGTAGAGCAAAGAAGTGGAATATATGACCACTGGTATGTATGAGAGAAATCTGAAGACTGACATGGGGCAGTATGTGCAGAGGAGAGTGAAAGGTATAGTATGTAGAGGAGAGGAGTACGGAGGGTCTGACTGCAGGCAGTGTGTGCAGGAGAGGCGTGCAGAGGGTTTGACGGCATGCAACATATCAAGAGGATTGAGGAGGGTATTAGAGTGGGCTGTCGTTAAGAAAAGTAGTGTATGTGTGGGGCAGTATGTGAAGGAGAGCAACGCTTGCTTTACAGCAACATATAGAGGATTGCGGTGAATGACAGTCCACTGATTGGTATCCTAATTGACATGCACTGCAGGATGGCTGTCAGTTACAGCTCAGCCCTGCACATAACCCTGGCAAAGCAGCTGTCCATTGTAATGTACAGGGTTGAGATGTTTGTTTTGAAAGCCATCCTGCAGATGCCACTATCATAGATGCTATCATAGTGGGCGGAGCAGCTTCACTGAAGGAGCGTGGGACATTTGCGGACACTTGGCATGTGGAGGTGTCATGGGAAGGGGTGTGGGACACTTGCAGGAGAAGAATGAGAGATGTTTGACGCGTGGAGGTGATAAAGCTCATAATTGAATTCAATGTTATTGGGCACTAGAGTGGAAGTGGCAGGAAGTGTAAGAGCAGCTAAGTGTTGGATAACGGGAAGGAATCACAACTGGAGGCAAAATCAACCTCTAACTTTAGGCATAATCTTTAGAGGGATAAGGAAACTATGCAGAGAAAAGGAAACTGAGCTTTATATTAGCAATATATGCAGTATATATTTATCATTTTATATCTGCTTGATAGCTAAAATAAAGCAATGTCAAATCCCGCAAGAATTAAAGTTTTCATATCAACTTACCCAGACCGTTTGTCTTCCATAGGCAGCTAAACCCCAGTGTTTTATGTATTTTGGTTGTTCAGAGAATGGCATTTCCTGAAAATATGGACCGTTTTTAACAGCAAAAACATAACATTCACGGTTTCTCTCAATATTGGTCTGTGAATTCATACTGCATAGAGCAGGGGTGCCCATTAGGTCGATTGTGATCTACCAGACGATTACTCCCTCCCATGGTTCTAGTGCAGTTGAATGTGTTGAAGGTGGCCCATCACAAGATCTAAGCTGCGCCACAGCCCGGGCACAGTGCTGTAATCCTTCTGGCTAATAGCTTCAGTCAGTGTCTCCCAGATAGAGTGGCAGGAAGCGGAGGAGAGGCTGAGCAGGCTGCCACCCGGTCTATGGTAAATCTCATCCAACACCGCAAACGTGGAGCACATTGGGACCACCAAGGTACCGTAATCTGTACACAGCCCTGCCTCCATGCATCAGCAGTCGTTATATATTATCTTTTTCATCTTTATTTATTGCACATGATACTTTCCAGTCTGAGGACCTGTTCACACCACTTCCAGTAGTGCTTTTTTTGCAATCGGAGCGGACCAGAACGCAGGCATTGCTGTCCCATGCATTCTGGTGCGGGCAATCACACTGCGGATGGGGAGGGGAGGGGGCGTGGCTGTGGTGCCAATGTCTTGAATGCGCTGCCATGACCCCGAACGCAGGGAGCCTTACAGTATGCAATCTAGTGCATTCCAGCAGCTAACTGTAACGCACTGGAAGTGGTGTAAACGGGCCCTGAGAGTATGATGTCACCTGCTTTTCCAATTTCCTGGCAAGTGTCATTTAACCAGCCCTTGTGTGTTCATTGAACAAGCTGGCTAATCCCATAACTGTTAGCCATGAGAGAGAGTGAGGAGAAACAACCAGGAGAGATGGCAAGGAGTGACATCTTCTGTCACTGTGTATACACTGAGTGGCCAGTTTATTATGAGCACCTGACGTTTGTAGGCTAATTAGCTAAACGGTGTAGGGGGAGACGCCGGCCGCTCACGGCTCTCTCGTCCTGCAGCGCTCGGCCGGCTGTCACTTTCTTTTCTCCCCGCTGGAACAGCGCCCAGCGGGGAGAAAAGAAACCAGGGGTGTGCCGATGTATCGGTCGAAACATGGCTCTTTCGGCATTATGCCAAAAGTGCCATTTTCGGCTGATGCGTTTCGGCGGCCGATATATCGGTGCATCCCTAATAAATAGGGAAGCAGGTTGTTTACCACGACAGTAAAAGTGAAGATATTTCTGAAGATATGGCTAAACAACGCGATTTAACAGCCTTTGAACGTGGGATTAATGTTGGTGCGAGCCATGGAGTGAGTATCAGCAAAACCGCAGAATTCGTTAAATATTCAAGAGGGGCTCATTGTTAAAGTGTTTAAGACTGGACTGTCAGCTGAAAATCTGGGTCTGAACGTGCGAATTGTGGCCGTCAGCGGTCATAAAAATCTGGCCACTCAGTTTATGTATGTACACTATTTTGCCAAAAGTATTATTGGAAAACTTGAATCTAATCACTTCCATGGCCACAGGTGTATAAAATCAAGCACATAGGCATGTTTCTACAAACATTTGTGAAAGAATGGGTCGCTCTCAGGAGCTCAGTGAATTCAAGTGTGGTACCGTGATAGGTTGCCACCTGTGCAGTAAGTCCATCTGCGAAACGTCCTTGCTGCTATATATTCCACGGTCCACTGTCAACTGTTAGTGGTATTATAACAAAGTGGAAGCAACTGGGAACAGCAGCAACTCAGCCATGAAGTGGCAGGCCACGTAAAATGGCAGAGTGGGGGGTCAGCTCATGCTACAGACCTCCAAAATTCGTGTGGCCTTCAGATTGGCACAACAACAGTGCATAGAGAGCGTCATAGAGAGCGTCATGAAATGGGTTTCCATGGCCGAGCAGCTGCATCCAAGCCTTGCATCACCAAGTGCAATGCAAAGCGTCGGATGCAGTGGTGTAAAGCACGCTTCCACTGGACTCTAGAGAACTGGAGACGTGTTCTCTGGAGTGACCAATCACGCTTCTCTGGCAATCCGATGGACGTGTCTGGGTTTGTCGGTTGCCAGGAGAACGGTATTTGCCTGATTGCATTGTGTAAAGTTTGGTGGAGGGGGGATTATGGTGTGTGATTGTTTTTCAGGGGTTGGGCTTGGCCCCTTAGATCCAGTGAAGGGAACTCTTACAACATCAGCATACCAAGACATTATGGACAATTTCATGCTCCCAACTTTGTGGGAACAGTTTGGGGATGGCCCCTTCCTGTTCCAACATGACTGTGCACCAGTGCACAAAGCAAGGTCCATAAAGACATGGATGAGCGACTTTGGGGTGGAGGAACTTGACTGGCCTGCACAGAGTCCTGACCTCAGCCCGATAGAACACCTTTGGGGTGAATTAGAGCGGAGACTGCGAGCCAAGTTTTCTCGTCCAACATCAGTACCTGACCTCACAAATGCGATTCTAGAAGAATGGTCAAACATTCCCATAGACACACTCCTAAACCTTGTGGACGTCTTCCCAGAAGAGTTGAAGCTGTTATAGCGGCAAAGGGTGGGCCAACTCAATATTGAACCCTACGGAGTAAGACTAGGATGCCATTAAAGTTCATGTGCGTGTAATAGACATATGCGATTAGTTTCAGAAAAATTTGTTTTTCGGACGAATTTTCGTGATTCTGAGATTCAGATGTATCCAAATTTCTGGTTGACAGAAATGAATGAAAACGAATCCGAATTTCCGAAAACGACATTTCGGACGAAAATTAGTTAGCGGCAGTCTATACGAAATTTCGTTTGTGGACGGATTTTCGTTACAGTAACGTGACATTTAAGAAAAAAAGTTTAATGTCACTTTGCTGGAACGAAAACAAAACGAATGTTCGTACAGACTCCTAACGAATTTCGTCCAAATCCCAAAACGAATTGACTTTCAGACCCGAATCCCGAAAAACTAAATAACGCAAAATCTGAATCAAAACTAAACAAAATTTTTGCCAGTGCACATGTGTAGCGTGTACAGGCAGGCGTCCCAATATTTTTGACAATGCAGTGTGTATATACACTGAGTGGCCAGATTATTATGACCACCTGACGTTTGTAGGCAAATTGGCTATAATTTCGTGCTGAAGTTGCTAGAGGGTCAGACCATTATAAATAGGGAAGCAGGTTGTTTGCCACGACAGTAGAAGTGATTTTTTTTTCTGAAGATACGGGTAAACAATGCGATTTAACAGCCTTTGAACGTGGGATGATTGTTGGAGCTCGGATCCATGGAGCGAGTAATAGTCCTTAAAGGGGAACTCTGGATAAAAGAAAAAGCAAACCTTTAAAATAATTAACTACACCCTACCGTTGTCATTATTCAACCCCTGCTGCTGCTGGTTATTTGCTAGGATTGGCTGGCATCCTAGTAACCAACCACCAGCAGCCAGGGAGTTGAATGATTACAGTGGGTTGAATGACCCCGCTGGTGGTTGGTTGCTAGGATTGCTCGGCATGCAGAGCTGAATGCTAGGAAAGGTTGGGACTAGGGACGCAGCACATCATTGGTTGGGGTCCTAGCAACCAGCCAATGATGTGCTGCTATGCCTGTCCCTGCCTTTCCTAGCATTTAGCTCTGCACATATGCCTGCTGCCCACCTTCCTCAGTCAGCCCCCTGCCCCCACCCAAGTAAGCTACTGTCTGCAAGGGACACTGAAGGTGGAACTCTGGCCACCGAGTCCCCAGTGAATATATGCATTGTGAACAGAAACTTCCTTCAAGGTGTTATAGATTATAAATGGGATGTGTTTCCCTTAAAGGTCCACTTTATTGTGTGACTTCCCATGTAGTGCAATTAATGTTATATCTGCATTTGGTTTATTTGTGCTGTATAATGTGCTGTGAAATAATGAGCCGTTTTAGAAGCTAAGATCCACCATCTGCCATGCCTGGAAATTACTGCCTGCTATATGCAGGACCTATCTGAAATAATCAGTTAGGGTGCTTGTCACATGGAAGGCATGCTCTGATGCATGTGCTGCTGATCTCAAAGACACAGCGTTTTATAACTCCTCACAGTCACTAAACTGTCATCTGCATTTGTTAGTGTAACAAGATACATGCATTGATACACCAACTGCATTAGGCAATTACTGGTATATTAATACAAAAGCAAAGCACAGCTGTTTACCTTCCTATTATCCATTGTAGATTATGATAGACTTAAAATATACGTACACTGAAACTGATGAAATTGTACACAGAAACACTATATACTGAGGGGAATTTATCAAAACTGGAGCAGAGAGATCTGGAGCAGTTGCCCATACTGACCAATCAGCTTTTCTTTTTCATCTTGTTCAGTTAAACTTCAAAAATAAAAGCTAGAGGCTGATTGGTTGCCATGCACAGCTTTTTTTTCTGCTTTTATTTATTTTTTTAAAACCCGTGGAGCGTGCTCGAAAAAAAATATTGCCCTGGACTAGCCATAAGGCCTGTTCACGAGGCGTTGTGCAGAGAATGCAAAGGTGCCGTGTCCATGTATCAGTGAATCAGTGTTGGGGTCCCACACCCAATGTGATTCTCTGGCACCCCTGGGATGCCACTCCAAGGGGGGACAGCACCACGGGCTCTGCCGCCCCCCAACCAGACCAAGCGAGCACCCATTCCCATCAGAAGGAAGCACATTCAGGGGTCCATCCACCGTCTGGGGTGTACCCGACTCTTCAGGACCTGACGCATCCAGCAGGGACTGAACCCCATCCGACACCCACCAATTACACCAGAGAGTTCTAGGACACATCCGCCTCTCCAATAGACGGCAGCATCCTTTCCCCTCCGGCAACTGATAAGAACAGATACCACACTTAATCTTAGCCAAAAGGGCGAGAAGCGATGCCATGCACAGCTGCTCCAGATTCTATTTACTTCAGGGGGAAAAAGACCTGAAAAAGCTGCAAGTGGACATGCCCACCAGATTTGTAGCATATTACTTGTGGAGAGATATTCACAGCAACATTTACCAGAATAGCTGGGATTCATGTATGCTATGTGAGAGGGGACCATATACCATCTCTTAATAAACTTATATGCAACTTCTGTATTTGTGACGTTCAATGAGCAATTGGTTTAACAACCTCACATTGGTATCCATTATTCTTCCGAATTAGTTAGTTACAAGTCCGCTTCCCATTTATCCATGTACAGTAGCTATGTCTGGAATAATGTGGTAGTCTATTCAGCTGCAAATACAGGGCAGAGATCAACTTAGGAGTAGAGATGAGTCTGGGCTTGAAGCGAACCCAGTTTGCCTAAGGGCGCCCAAGACTGCTTAAAACTGTGATTGCCACTTCCCCCTCCTAGCCCAATCAGTGGTGGAAGTTGTGGCTGGACCATTTCTTGCCCCTTTGTGATGTATAGCTGCGGGACAGAGAATGTGCCTCTCCACAACATAGAGGGCAGAAAGCAGTGGGTGGCGGTTGGTCTTGGGTGAACTCAGGCGAACTGGGTTTGCACCAAGCCCAGGCTCATCACTACTTAGGACCTACTGGACGGCATAAGCTAATATGTTCAAAACTGGTAGGAAGATGGGCTAGGTCTCTATTCCTGATATCTGTGGAAGAGCAGCATTTTAACCCTAAACTGCTTTCCTGATTGAAACTACAAACCCCTGCTCCCCCTTTCCTCTCCATTACATATAGGGCAAGTATTTTGTAGGACACTACAATCCTAGAAAAATCAACACATTTTCTGCACTTGTAGAGAATGTTCTTTGCCTAAAAAAAGAAAGCTAATGTAGCCACCACATCTAAGGACTGGTAAGTTGTAATGCATTCAATTGTTGTTTTTGGGTTTAGATATCCTTTTACTTGTACCAGAAACTGGGCAACAATCCAGGTACTCCAGTTTTCACACAGACTCCAAAGACATGCTGGTAGGTTAATTGGCTCCTGTCTAAATTGGCCCTGTATGTATGCATGTGAGATAAAGACCTTCGGTGGTGAGCTTCTTGAGGGCAGGGACTGATGTGAATGTGCACTATGTAAAGCACTGCGTAAATTGTCGGCGCTATTTAAATAACTGTAATAAAAAAATTATTGTTGGCATTGGGATAACATGCTGAACTCCTCCTTTTGATGACTGTGTACAAGTTACATTTTGCCCCACATGAGAAGAGATTGTTATACAATACATAAAACTTTAGCACTCCCTGTCACTCTCACTGTGTATGGATGGGTTATACTATTTGGCCAATTGCTATTTATCCCTGCTGCTGATACAGTAGTGTTAAAGTTATACACTTCCATGACACTGTTGACTTTCTTGTCATGTAGGTTACATCACAAGAAACTCCTAAATATCTGACTGTTTTCACTACTACACAGTTACTGGAATCCTTAAAGAATGTCGAAAACACTCTTTAGAATAGCGTTGTGCCTCCATATGACGAATGTCAGTGCCTGCAACAGATTCATGTCATAAACAGGTACATGAATTAGTCACTTAGAGGCATGGTGGGGCAGCACAGAGACTGAAGTGTCCATACTGTGGACACTATGTCCCAAGGCCATGTTTTGTCCCCGAGCCACACAGCATCATTGTTTGCCAGGACATTGTTGGCTGCACAGCATCATCGGTTGATAGGATACTGTTGGCTGTGCAGCTGACAGCATCCTACCAACCATTGACACAAGTCCTGCCCCAATCAGCTGCTAGCTGGGAGATTGCCAGCATCGTAGCCCCACTTTGAGCACTTTGGCGTGCCTCTGTATGGCAACTTTGGTCTTAGTTAACTTAACTTTCATTATCTACAAACTGGCGGTAATTCTTTTTGAATTTGTTGCACCCATATAGCTAGTGATGGGCCAAACAGGCCCGAGTTCGGTTCGATTTCGAACATCCAAAAAGTTTGAATTCGAACTTGAACTCAATGCAAGTCTATGGGGGTAGAACTTTCAAAAACAATTGTCCCCTTTAAGAGGACTTATATGCAAGTTATTGGCCATAAAAAGTGTATGGAGATCCGGGTACTGCCCTGGGGGACATGAATCAATGAAAAAAAAAACTTTAAAAAAATACCGTTTTTAGAGGAGCAGTGATTTTAACATCACTTAAAGGGTAACAATAAAAATGAGAAATTCCTTTAAATATCGTGCCTAGGGTGGCTAATCTGTACAATGTGTAGAACCTGCTGCAGCAAAACTGATATTTCTAAAGATAAAAAAATTACTTTTCTTAAAAAAAAAAAAATAGCATGCGGTTCCCCCTTCCAAACAATACCAGACCCTTTAGGTCTGGTAGGAATGTTAGGAGGGACCCCATTAAAAAAAAAACCCATGGGGTCCCCCCCAAAAGTTATACTAGACCCCTTAAGGTATGGTAGGAATTTTAAGAGGGACCCCACGTAAAAAAAAAAGTCATACCAGGTCTGGTAGGAATTTTAAGGAGGAACCCCCCCCCCAAAAATGGGGGGGGGGGGGACGTGGGGTCTGCCCTAAAATTCCATACCAGACCCTTGATCTGAGCAGTCCTGGCAGTGCAGGAAAGGGGGGGGCGAACGAACGAGCACCCACCCCCCTCCGATACCAGGCCCCATGCCCTTTGGCACTGGGAGGGTGCTTTTCCATGGTCGCCACTGGAAAAGCACCTTGTCCCCGTGCCGATGGGGACAAGAGCCTCTTCCTCACATGCCCTGGGGCGTTGGTTGTGGGGGTGCGGGCAGGGGGCTTATTCACATCAGGCTACCCCTTTAATAAAGGGGCACCCAGATCCGCCCCCCCCTTGTGACTGAGTAAGGGGTACCTGTACCCCTACCCATTCACTAAAGGGTTAAAAATAAATAAATAAGGGGGCGTGGCCGAGATGTGAGACTGAACGGACGTGCTTAACTGCAGCTCCTCTCATCCGTCCAGTCATCCTGCTTCTCAGCGGCACAAATCGGGTCAGATCCACTTACCTTCTCGCGGGGGTCCCGGTGGCAGCAGGCGTCACTTCCATGCGATCCAGGCGAAGATCGGCCCGATACTGAGTGAGTAAAGATCCTCCCGGCCCTTCGCCTGTCACACGTGCGGGCGCCATCTTGGCTGCACGTACTCGCTCCCTCTGTCACACGAGTGCCAGCACTCAAACGGCTGGTTGGGAGGACATGGAGCCGAACACAGGACCCACGGGACGGGGCAGCCCACCACTTAATAAGGGCACAGAGCCCCCTGGAGCCACAGATGCCATCCTGGCAGCCATAGAGGCCAGCAAGACCATATTAATGGCCAGGATGGATACCCTGGCCACGGAATGCGGCCTAATCCGGCAGGACTTGGATAAAATACTGGGCCGGGTGAAGGAAGTGGAGACCAGGGTGGGGACCCTGGAGGATGTATCGGGGGAACATTCCCAAACAATACGCAGCCTGCAACGCGCGGTGGCGCAGCTGACTGCACGGTCGGATGATGCCGAAAACCGGTTAAGGCGCAACAATGTGAGGGTGGTGGGCTTCCCTGAGGGGACTGAAGGTGCGGATCCCACATCCTTTGCGGAGGCCTTTTTCAAGGAGCTCCTGGATTTACAAGCGGTTTCTGTGGCCTACATAGTGGAGCGTGCACATCGTGTTCCACTAGGCAAAAGGCCCCCGGGCTCACCCCCCAGACCCTTCCTGGTTCGTCTCCTTAACTTCAGGGATAGAGATCTGATTCTGACGACTGCGCGGAAGAGAGGGTCGGAACTCCGCTATAAGAATGCCACCATTATGCTGTTCCTTGATTTCTCGCCAGATTTACAGAAAAAAAGGCGCTCATTCATGGACGTCCGCCGTCGGCTTCGTGACAAGGGCCTGCAATACGGTATGCTTTATCCTTGCAGATTGAGAGTACAGTTCGCCGGATCGACAAAATTCTTTGAGGACCCGGCTGCGGCAACGGATTGGTTGGATACAGTGCCTTAACACTAGGGTCTACGTTTTTCCTTTGTTTTGTTTTCGTTTTTTTGCCATTGGGCTGATGTCTTCCGTTGTTGTAGCCCTGGGCACTGCCGGTTGCTCTGGGACCCTTTACAGCAGCCATGTGAGAGGCTACAAGGACTACCGGGACATATGGCTGAGGATGTACTTACTCCTGTAGGGAGCTGCAGGTGCGGTACGGTAATGTATGTCCTCAGTTGCTGTTTACACTTTAAGAGACTGCCCTACAAGTGAGTATCAAGTGATACTCTGAATAGTTCTTCAAGTTTTGGGATATCAAGCTGCTCCACTAGTTTTTGTCGTTATGTGGGATAGCAGGGTGTTATATGGGGAGTTACTGTTTATACGCCATAGCCTCGATTGGGACTTTCCCTGGAACTGGATGCTGTCGGATGTGCACGGCCTTTTCCGAGACTCTCAGCGGTCCTTGACTTTCCCGCACTTTAATGGCAGCTGATGTAAAGATCGTTTCCTGGAACGTTAGAGGCCTGAACTCTAGATTTAAAAGGGCACTAGTACTAAGGTTTCTACATTCCCATAACCCCCAGATTGTTTTTTTACAGGAAACCCACCTATTGGGGAGTAAGGTGTTGGCATTGCAAAGGAGGTGGATAGGGAGAGCGTTCCATGCCACCTACTCCTCCTATGCAAGAGGGGTGACTATTCTACTGCACAAAAATTTTCCATGTGTGATTAACCATGTGATAACTGACCCTGAGGGTAGATATGTGGTAGTGATATTGGAATACCAGTCACAATCTATTGCATTGGTCAATGTGTATATCCCGCCTCCCTTCCAGGGAACAGTACTGTATACCATACTGGAAAAACTGGCCCCGTACACCCCCTCCCGGGTGTTGGTGGCCAGGGACTTCAATAACATAATAGATTATTCCTTGGATACGTCCAATCCCCATAGGACGGTAAATACTGTATTGAGGGACTGGGCGGACACAGCGGGCCTGACAGAGATTTGGCGCTGGAAACATCCAGACACCAGATGGTACTCCTACCTATCGCATGTCTCCGGTTCGTCCTCTAGATTGGACCTAGCTTTTGCAAATGACACACTACTGGCCCAGGTTATGGACTCCACATATCTGCCCGGGGGACTCTCCAACCACTTGCCGCTGTCGACCCGCCTCTTGGGACAGAGGGGAAGACAGCCACACTCGTGGCGGTTGTCTCAGGAGTGGTTACCTAATGAAACGGTAGAGGCATTGTTACAGCCTCATTTGTCTACATTTTGGCCCATTAATTTGAACACAGCTGCTGAGATTGTTGTTTGGGATGCATTTAAGGCCACAACTAGAGGGGAATACATATCTGCAATCAAGCACGCTAAGGCGGTTGCTCGGTTCGACCTCTCTCAGCTACAGGTTAGGGAGACCGACTTGGCTGCAGCTCATGCGATGGCTCCATCCCCGGATACGCTTAGCGACTTGTTGGGGGTCCGCAGGGAGATCTTATTGCACCAGGAATCTGTAACACAGGTGATGATTAATGGGCAGAGGTAGGCTCTATATGAGAAGTGTGACAAGAATGGGAAACTGCTGGCGATGCTGGCAGCAGATCAGAGGGCGCAGATGGTTCAATGAAAACTGATCCGGGTGATATCCTCCAGGAGTTTGTCACGTTCTACAAGTCTTTGTACCAGCAGCTTCCCGACTATGATGTAGATATTTTGGGTGCACTCTTGGATTCAATAGACATGCCCATGCTGACTCATGTAGATAGGGAGTGCCTGGAGGGTGCCTTTATGGAGCTTGAGGTCCTGGGGGCTATTGGTTCCTTCCCGAATAACAAATCCCCGGGCCCGGATGGGTTTCCGGCGGAATGGTACAAACGATATGCTGATGACATGGTGCCTATGACAACACTGATTTCAGCAAGAGACAGATTGATACAATTCAAAATAATCCACAGGGCATACTACACGCCGGCCAGGCTCACAAAGATGCAGGCCTCGGCCACAGCCACATGCTGGAGATATCCATACGAACCGGCGGACCTCACCCATGTATTGTGGAGCTGCCCAAAAATTCAGGGGTACTGGAAGGGGGTGACTGAAGTTGTGACAACTATCCTTAATACTCCAATCCCCAACACTTGTAGAGTATGCATACTGGGCCTGATGGACGACATTGTGCCCTCTGTGGCATTACGTACTCTGCTGATATTCCTCTTATTCTATGCCAGGAAATTCCTGGTCCTCAACTGGAGGAAGGCGGAATCACCCACGCTGGGAGCTTGGAAGGCATTGGTCAACGCCTCCCTCCCATTACACAAAGCGGCGTACGCCTGCAGAGGGTGCCCCCTTAAATTCAATAAGGTGTGGTCAGGTTGGATTGAGTCCGATAATACACTGGGAATGTAACCGAAACAATCTAGGCAGAACCACTTGGTAAGAGGTAACCCTTAATAGTCCTCCTTACACAACCTATGATACACGGAAGGAGCATCCGGGCAGGGGCGGGGAGAGAATCCAGAGTGCACCCACATTTGTTCTCAGAACTGTACCTGCCACAGGGGAGGAACTCCGATATGAATACGAACAGGTTTACAGAACGGGGGAGGTTTATTCTGTTGGTAGTGGTTGGAGGGAGGTGGTGCTTGGGGGGGCATCTAAGGGGTGGGGGGAGACTGATTGGGGCTGGGTTTTTTTATTTTTTTGTGGCGTTTTATGTAAGTAAGAAATTGGCATATGTTATGCCACAATGTATGAACAAATGTTAATGTTTTTACACTATGTTGGTGTCTTGTTGTAAACCCATAATATGCAAAATGAATAAAAAGATTTTTCAACAAAAAAATTAAAATAAAAAGTCCAGACTTTTATCAAAAATCCTTTATTTGAAGAAAAAAAACACAACAAAGGATTTTTGACAAGTCCTTTATTAAAAAAAAAAAAAAATGGATCCATTGACGTAATCCAGGGTCAATGACGACATCCAGCGTTTTCCACAATGATGACGACTCAACGAAATAGAATAAAAAATGTATAGAAATAATAATTTTTAAAAAACCACCTCGTCCCCTGGGATGAACACCCACCACAGAATGGCATTTTGACAGATGCAGGCAATTCATAAACAATTGGATGGAGCTGGCAGTGACAGCTAGCTCCGCCCAAGTGTTTACAATTGTAACAGGTGAGCCATGATTGGGCAGAGTTATCATGACTTTATCCAATCATGGCTCTCACAGTTCTCTGGGCCCTGACTTTGCAAAGTTTTGCACCTGAATCAGTTGCACGTTAGAACTCCTAAGGGCTTGTCCACACCAAATGCAGACCAGATCTGCATGAGTTCCTGCACAAGCAGTGCAGTGTGTTTTGCTGCGTTCCAGGCCGTTTTTGTAGCCTAAAATTGACTTTCAGTGCATTCCAGGGCGTTTGCATGTTTTTTAATGCATTTGCATGCGTTCCAGAGCAGGAAAAATAGGGCTTGCTGCAGTTTTTTCCCCCTTTATTCTCTGGAACTGAAGGCTGCGGTGTGAACTAGAGCCCCAAATACTATTGGAATACAGTTTTTATCCGTTCTGCACCTGCTCCGCGCTTGGTGTGAACTAGCCCTAAACAGTTGCAAGGCTGAGTGTTGCAAATGGTTTATTAAATAGCCACCATTATGTCTAATGCAGGAAAAGTGGAAATGGCTGGCCAAATGGAACATCCTAAACTTTAGTATTCCAGATCTCCTGCTTTAGTATTTTATACATGTTACAAACATTTGTGAATTGAGTGTACTCTCCCCAGTTGCGCATTACTGCAGTATATAACCATAAATAACCTAATCTTCATAAAACCTCAGCTACTATTATGATCAATCTACTAATCTGTACAAATCTCTGCTTATATTGTTGTATTCGTAATTTCCCAACCAAATGCGGATGGAATGGACCGCCGTGACTACAGAGCAGATGAGCAGCTCCGCTAATCAGTTTCTGTTTACATTGCACAGAAGTTTCACCAACACGTAAACATCCCTTTAAACAGACGCTGACGTCACGAAGCAGGCACGCCCATTCATGGTGGTGGGTGGAGACTGCAGGGATTCGATGACGTTCACACTTGTCCATGTTCCCGTACGTCTCCATGAACACAGAGCTAGGCTAGCAGGCAGGGTAGAGAGCAAGGATGCGGCGCATGCGCGGAATAACGGATCCTGACGCTTCCCATCACACAGCTGCCTGATTACTGTATGAGCTGGTGCTCGTCCTCTGTAGTCTCCAGTACGTTCTGCCGAGTGCCTGTCAGGTGTCCAGGTCCGCCTGCTCTGCTGTGGAGCCGAATGTCTGGTGCTTCTACTGGAAGCGGTGAGGACGCTGAAGGCTTGCTTTAGATAAATACACGGATGTGCGCACGGGGGTCGGTGAGTGCGCGCGCTCCTGATTGGCTGCACCTCAATATACGACCTCTTGGCGCTCTTATGTAGGGTCTGGAGTCGCCTGAGTGCCTTGGATACTGGCTTGTGATTGGTTGGCTCTCCGCCTGTTGCGCTTAGAAGTCTAGAGTGTAATGGCTGGCCTAGTGTGTCCTCACACCTCTCTACCCTCATCTCCTCACACACAATGTCATTTCCCAGAGCCAGCGCTTGTGCTGGTGTCATTTGTATGTTACCTTTGCCATCTTTTCAATGTCTCCAGTATTTATGATGGCACCTGATGTTAATTAGACCAGCCTGCCTGCACAACCAATGCTGTCCATGGTCTACCTTCATGTGTTTATCATATGAGGTAACGCCTCAACTGTATTCCTGCATCATACATGTTGGTTATCATGGACCATAGCTGTGTAAACTGATTCTTGCTGGGCAGAGACCCATTCCAGGGGCTTTCATTGGCTCTATATAGCAAAAATGACTCAACAGATCAGTGCTGCCTGTTGGAGCCGTGAACCTATTCAGACTGTTGCTGGTAGCTTACATAGTTCTGTTAGGTCACTTTTGTGATCAAAGCTTGCTGGAAATTGCCGTGTGTCTAGTGTGAACAAGAGTGATTCAATCTGTCATGTGTGAGGATTGCTGTATGACTTCCTGTATGTGGGGCCGATTGCAAAGAATTTGGTTGTATGTTGTCACAGTTAATGTGATTCTTAAACCGGTTTAAGGATTGATTCGTTAAAACGGTAGAAAACCTTAAAGTTTATTTTTTTTACAATAATGACCATTCAGAATTCTTGTAATCTGCTGGGGTGGTATTTGAATGTTTTCTTTATTTTACTTTTAATGAGCTTTATGACCGTTAGGCTGTGTTCACATATGTGGTGACTGGTGTATTTCTGCACTGGATTAACTCCAGTCACTACAAGGCTACATAAAAGACAATTGCTTTCTATGTGCCCTGTTCACACTGCAATGCTCCCTTCAGCTGGGAGCGTAATGGAAAAATGCAACGCATCGGAGCTCGCCCGATGTCTGCGCCAGTCACAGCACCGCATCTCTGCTTCAGTAGATAGATGTGAATGAAATGTCACATTGACATTTCAGAAGTTAAAAAAAAAAAAAAAAAAAAAAGATACAGTGCCTTGCATTGTTACAACACAAGGCACCACCAGCGGAAATTTCACACCAGCCTGCACTCTAAAACAAAACCTAATGTCAGAAATCAGTGTGTGGGTGCTCTGGTTGGTTAGACATTTAGGACAGTTGCATATTAAAGATGTTCATGACTTTCGTTGTGCGATGGTTGTAAGGTCATTAAAATCTCCTACGACCTGCCCATCTTGGACAGGCAGATCGTACTTGCGATCATCGCAAGCCAGGGCTTGCCGATGATTGCAATGCTGAGCGGGTAGTGTGCGCTTGCAGCTTTCGTCTTCCGAGCATGCTACCAACCCGCCGAAAATCGTACGATTTTCGGCAGGTTTTCCAGCGTGCTAGAAAGACGAAAGTCGTGCGACCGTACAGTAGATGCGGTTGCACGCTGCCAATACACCTGATTATCGTACTATCGCGGGCTCACCCGCTATTATCGTACGATAATCGGCAGGTGTATGGGCACCTTAAAACAACCTGTTCAGTCAGAAGGTATTGAATCACATGTAAAGTGATGACAAATTCAGGAGTGCAATCTTAATGCATTCAAGTATCCTAATTATTAACAAAAGCAGTTTATTTGTGTTTCACTCGGCTGTAGATCCTGAAATCATCTCTGAATCGGTGCTGACATTGCCCTTCCTTCTGGAGGGTGGCTACTTTTGTTCCCCATGATCACTGTGTGTGTTGTAATGTATCCACTGCTCCTAGCTCGGTCCTGTGATGGACTACAATCTCATGTGTAGTTTACTTATTTGTATTGAGGTTGTTTTCCTTCCTGGGAGTGAGCTTGGAGCGTTGACTACTTTACAACACACGCAGGGACCATGGGGAAGAAAAGTAGCCACCTCCAGAAGGAAGGACAGTGTCAGCACCAATTTAGGGCCCATTCAGATTACTTCCAGACCAGACTTTCCGGACCCAAAATGCATCCCAATATATCCCTATACTATTTCTGGCCTCTGTTTCCACCAGTGCAGTCCGTTCTGGACCAGACCAGGAAAATACTGCTTGTCCTATTTGGTCTGGTCTGGAATGCACTGGAACGCACCTGTAAGACCATGTGAAGCTAAAAAAAAAAAATTAAAATTGTTTTTTTGGTTTGTTTTTTTTTAAATTCCAATCACTGCAAAAATGCAATGCACTATGGTCCAGATTTGGTCTGGTAAATGGTGTGAACCCAGCCTCAGATGATTTGAGGATCTACGTCTGAGTGAGGGCTTGTTCACACCAAATGCAGACAAGATTCCGGTCAGGTTTCTGCACACGCACGATGCGTTTTTGATGCGTTTTTTTCCAGGAAGCTAACAAGATTATTTGGTCATTTCCTTTTACCTTTGACCTTTCATTAGCTGTTCCGATTATTTCCTGCTTCCTCTGACCTTGTTTCACATGTAAAATTGTTGCAACATGGATCCATGGGATGCAGGCATGCTCCTGGTGATGGTTATTATACTGCTACACCAAAGTGCTGTAAGGAGACGTCGCTTTTGGGTGCACCCACTGATGAGAGAAAGAGATCCAAAGGGCCAGTTTGGGACTCTATATGCAGACCTTCGTGCACACCCAGACAAGTTTTTTTCATACACCCGCATGTCGATATCTAGGTAGGAATGTTTGCATGTGATGTGTCCCTTCCAAAGACAGGAAGTGACAAAGGAAGATTAGGTCATGACAGATGACCATAGAGGTTTTTTTTCTTTATGGTTATTTTTCCCCATTGGGTTGCATTGCGTTGCGTTTTAGATGCGTTTTTGATGCGTTCCAGAGCAGGTAAAATAGGGCTTGCCGCACTTTTTTCATCCGGTCTGGATCTGGTCTGGATCCGCACGCTGCGATGTGAACTGGAGGTCAAAATACCATAGGAATACATTGGACGCAGTTTTGATCCGGTCTGGATCTGCTCTGGTCTGGATCTGCTCCGCGCTTGGTGTGAACAAGCCACAAATAAGATACATTTTTGTTATTAGTTAAGGTACTTGAATGTATTTTTAAGATTTAAAGTGGTTCCAAACCCTCCCATTTTTTTGCCTCTATGTGCAATGCCTATATCAAGCAGTAGATATAGGCAAAAAAAAACGCTTTAACAGCGCTTAACACTTACCTTGTTTCGGCTGCGGGCTCCCGTCCGAGAAAACGAAACTGCTCCGGCGGCCGCAAAGCATCTTGGGGCGGGCGCATGCGCAGTTCGGATCCTTGGCCGGGAGACGAGCAGAGACGCAAGGTAAGTCTATGGACGCGTGCACCCGTATGCAGACACCGCTGGATCAGAAGTGCCTGCTAGCAGAGAGAAGTCAGAGCTGGATCGGAGAGCCGCCGCACCACTGGAGGGACAGATGAGAACATCAGGAAAGAAGATCGGATTAAGAGACATCATTAAAGGTAAGTGCTGACATTAACATGGGGGGAGGTGAACATTTTTTTATCCTTTAATATCAGTTTAACTCCTGAGTTTAGTGTCACTTTACGTGCGTAAGCTGGAAGCTCTCCCAGACATGGGGGCATATTTATTAAGCAGCGAATGTGACTTTCACCGAACGTTTACTTGTGGTGAATCAATCACTGTCATGTAAAACACATACACTTGGAAGAGTCACCTGTAGTGAATGTTTGGTGATTGCCAGATTCACTGCTGCATACGTATGTTCCATAGTGATGATGATATGCAACCTTGGCAAGGACTGTGCTCTGGGCCCTAGTGCTGCAAGGTAACTGCTTTGCCAGCTTGCAAGAATATACATTTAAAGGCCAACTCTGGGCAAAACAAACTCCTTCCCACCCCCTCAATCTGATCATGGGCATAAAGAAAAGCTTACAAATCTACGTGACGCTTCAGTCCCAAGTCTTCCCTCCTGCTGAGTACATGAGATGGGGTCCTTGTTCAGGTGCCCACATTACTGCCTGCCTGATTTGGACACTTCCTATTGTTCAGTAAGGGGGTCCTCTCTGCATCCTGAAAAGTATTGATGTCATTGCAAGCACATCTGCAGTGCTGGATTAGTGGTCCCCACACCTGGAATCTGTGCCAGTGCGGAACCTGGATGGTGGAATGTAAGTATACATTGCTTTACAAAAAAAAACCCAAGCAGGATGGGTTAGAAGGGGATTGAAGTAATGGGTGGAAGGGGGTTCATGTGTTGACTAGAGTTCGGCTTTAATGTTAGTAAAAAAATCATGGTGTAACGTTACAATGTTACAGTTATATACATTATACCAAGAGTAGTAAACCGCAGCACTCCATCTGTGGTGAAAGTACAAATCCCATGAGGCATTGCATGATTTGCAGATGCATGATGGGATTTGAAGTTTCACCACAGCTGGAGTGCTAAAGTTGGCTACCTCTGAATTTTTTATATATATATTAATTTTTTTAATTCAAACACAACTCAGAATAGAAATATGTTGGCTACATTTGTTGGCCTGTGTTTGAATAAGAGAGCTCTGGGGCTGTCATCCTCCATTCACCACTTTCTAACCTGGAAAGTATCTGCACATCAGATTACCCAGCACATCATACTGCATGCTTGTTTCAGGTTAGTGAGCTTCATAAAAAATTGTCAGCAGTGGCAGCTTAAATATTTCTGTTCTGTGAGGCAGCTGGCCAGCTCCTGACTTTAGGCAACTTCACACATGAATGTTAGATGCTCTTATAATTTCCAGCCTCCAGAAAAGCTGTTTCTTAGTATAATTGGCAGCCACCAGAAATATATTTCTTCAGATATTTATATCATGCAACTGGTATGCTAGCTAAATGATCACTTGGGGATCAAGGATAATAGAGAACTATGGGGTAAGTGTTTTTCCTCATAGTTCTCTTTAGGGTCACGGGAGGACATATACTAACCTCCTCCCGTGACCCAAAGCTCAGTATATAGCAGGCTATTGCCCACGGTATACTTAGAGTGCCGCAGCTGGGACAATTCCCGATAATACTGTCTGCATCCACCCAGCTACATGAGTGACAGCTGGCTCTGCCTATGTAGAGGCAGAGGCAGCTGTGCCCGCCCCCTTCCGTTCCTCCACTCAGCACTGGAGGATCAGAGAGTGGAGGGGGTATCCCTCCTGCGGGGAGCGGGCACTGACAGTCACCGCTCTCTGCGGCGAGATGATCGGAAAGTAAGCGAGCGACGGTATGTGTTTGCTCACTTCCCGATCAATAGAGCCGACCTGTGACAACTTCTTTGTCATAGGTCAGCTCTAACTATGAGGATGAGTGGAAATCACTCACCTTTATAGTTCTCCTTTAAACACCTCTTTCGTCATAAACAACATCATTGCTAAAAATGTTTTACGTTGCTGATGTAAAAATTGTGGTGTCATTATTTATTTTTTCCCCCTAGGTGCAGCTCGCACTTATTGGCGCTAAGGCTCATACATTCACTCCATAGTCATGGACTCTTGATGGGCAGGAATAAAAGCATCTGTTCTGAAAAAGCATCCCAAATGTTCTTCCTGTTTGCTTTGTTGCAAGTCTAGGTGACCATCCAATATTGCAGGTAAATCTTCCAGTGGTGTCTTTACATATGGTTACTTATAGTAGTAGTCATTTTAGCAAACTTGTCAGAAGTAACATACGTCTGTAACTTTTCTGTGATTCAGCTGTATGTGCAAGACGTAAAGTGACATTAAAGGATATTCCCCCCGCCCCCTCCCGAAACTAGTGTAAGGACCTACCTTTAAATTATGTCTCTTGATCTGATCATCTTCTTTCCTGTAGTTTTCAGGAGTGAAATATTAAAAACTCAACAGCGCTAATTTTAAACAAACAATAAATGTACATAAGGCTGATTTCCCCATATACCAAACGTGCTGCAAAATCAATCATAAATGACAAAAATTCCTTTTCGTGAACATAAGTTGATCCTGTGTGAATCAAAGTGAATGAATAAATATTTAATTCTAGTGTTTCATAAACTGTAACTGAAGTGACTTTGTAAAAGTATATAAATAAATTAATAACAATTGTATAGTTTCTGTGGATTAATTGTGAAAAATCCCAATAAAGAAAGTCTTTTGAAACAAACAAAAAAAACCTGCATGCTCCCCTGAGAACGTCTTTGATGAGGAAACGCGTAGTGGCGGGTCTTTTTCATACCAAAACCTGATATTTGCTGGACAGCTTACAGGGGTGAGTACTCACTCTAAGGCCCCATTCACACTGAGCGACGAGCGATATTGAGGGACTTGCGATATTGAGCGACTTTTTCCTATTGGGCTGTATGCAATCAGGAGCAAAATCGTTCGAAATCGCCCGAAAAAAGGGTCATGTAAGAGCTACAAGCGATATTGAGCGACGAGGTGTGAACAGCTCCATTGAAATGGATTGGAGAAGCTACATAGAGCGATATCGCGTGGAAATATGAGCGATATCGCTGCAAAAATCGCTCAGGCCCCGTTCACATTGAGCGGTTCGCAAATCTCCCGTTCACATTGAGCGTTTGTCGCGCGATTTGCATTTTGCGCGATGTCGCGCAAATGCTTGCATTGCAAAGAATGGAATCATGGCAAAATCCGCTCCAAAAAGGGTCCTGCTGTAGCGACACACGACCCGCAACAGCAGGACCCTTTGCCCCATTGAGATGCATTGAAGAGCGATATCGCGCGGTAAATAGCCGCGATATGGCGGGAATTACCGCGCGATAAATCGCTCAATGTGAACGGGGCCTTAGAGGATATGTATTGACCTCAATACACTCCTCAGAATAAAGTGTATTACCGAATACTGAAAATAAGTCGCTACACACATCTTTTTACTTGGATCGGATTGAATTAGCACAGAGACTTTTTTTTTTGTTTCAAAAGACTTTCTTTATTGGGATTTTTCACAATTAATCCACAGAAACTATACAATTGTTATTAATGTATTTATATACTTTACAAAGTCACTTCACTTACAGTTTTTATGAAACACTAGAATTAAATATTTATTCATTCACTTTGATTCACACAGGATCAACTTATGTTCACGAAAAGGAATTTTTGTCATTTATGATTGATTTTGCAGCACGTTTGGTATGTGTGAAAATCAGCCTTATGTACATTTATTGTTTGTTTAGAATTAGCGCTGTTGAGTTTGTAATATTTAATTCACTAGACCTCTAGGGGTCCATATCACAGCAGCTTTTTGATTAGTATTGGTCAACACATTTACGATTAGTTATTCTGTAGATTAGCGCTGCCCATTTAATTAAAACACACATAGTTTTCAGGAGTACCTCCAGCGCTAGTGCTGGTCTCCAATCCAGCGCTGACTCCTCTCTCGTCCTGGCACTTCCTGTCCCACGGAGTTTGTGCGAGTGCATGCTGCCTCCATTGGCTTGACTTGCTTTGTGTCTCTCCTCGTCTCCCGGCTGAAGATTTGTACTGCGCATGCGCCCCGCCCCATGATCCTTTGCGGCTGCCCGAGATATTTCGGATTTTCGGACGGGAGCGTGCAGCAGAGACACAGGTAAGTTTTTAAACCTTTTTCGTAACTTTTTTTTTATCTCCTCCTTTTTTTTTTTTTTTTTTTAACTTTTTTTTTTCTCCCCCCTTTTTTTTTTTTTTTTTTTTTTGTGTGTATTTTTAGCATGATATCTACTGCTTGCTAGCAGTAGATCTATGTAAAAACCCCTGAGGGTTCAAATATCCTTTTAAGTAAGCTGACCTTTGTATGTTTCAAGGTGGAAAATGTGCAGACATAATCCGAAAACTCAAAGATTTATGTATGTAATCTTTAACATTGGCATAAACATGCACAATTAGATCCTCTCCAGTGTAATTTGTGGAAGAACAAAAGCTAGCTGGTTAAAATATCCAGTGTGGCTGGCACAGGTCAGTTGGCTGTGGTAGCCGCATAAATTCTGGGGGAGCCGCATAAATTCAGCCAGATTGGTCATGATTGTGTATAGGTTTACCTGTGGTGTGAAACACAATATCGTCTTTCATTAGATGTTAATAGACAGGTGATGTAATTGACAATCGCAGACTTACAACCTGCCAGGTTTGTCTCTGGGTACAGTGGTACCTCGGTTCACGAACGCCTCTGTTCACGAACAATTCGGTTCGCGACCAGGAAGTTCATCAACATTTTGCCTCCGTTCGCGAACTCTGCCTCGGGTGACAAACACGACCGCGGCCATCTTCCCCACTCTGACACAGAGTCGTGGCTTCCTGTACTCGAGATTGCGGTTGCAGACAGGGCTGTGGACACTTACTGTGAAGCTTTTTTGTGTGCTTTGTAGCACAGTACTGTACAGTATTACTGTATTCAATCCAGCATGGCTCCCAAGAAAGTGCAGAGCAAGCATGGTGGGAAAAAAGCGCAGTGCATTAATGAAGGTGACAAGAATGTGCAGAGCGTTAATGAAGGTGACAAGAATGTGCAGAGCGTTAATGAAGGTGACAAGAATGTGCAGAGCAATAATGAAGGTGACAGGAATGTGCAGAGCATTAATGAAGGTGACAGGAATATGCAGAGCGTTAATGAAGGTGACAGGAATGTGCAGAGCGTTAATGAAGGTGACAGGAATGTGCAGAGCGTTAATGAAGGTGACAGGAAAGTGCAGAGCGTTAATGAAGGTGACAGGAAAGTGCAGAGCGTTAATGAAGGTAACAGAAATGTGCAGAGCGTTAATGAAGGTGACAAGAATGTGCAGAGCCAGAATGGTAGTAAAAGGAAACTTGTGGTTACATTTTTTTTCTCCATATGGTTCAGAACGGATTAACCTGATTTACATTGAACCCTATGGGAAAATGTGATTCGGTTCGCGACCAGAATCGTGGAACCAATTACGTTTGTGAACCGAGGTACCACTGTATTTCGAGATTGGCTAGAAAAATGAATCCAATATCCTGAAATTGGCCATGTGTAAATGCTCCATTTGGCAGATGACTAGTGGTGCTCAACGAAGTTCACAATGGCTTCCAACAGTGCATGTTTTCATTTTAGAGTTAAGATGATTAGTGCCATGTCATAGGGGTGATCCTGCAGCAGAAGTAAAATCGCTAAAATTCAGCTTCTGTTATCACTAGTGGAAATTTTGTCTGTGCCAAAAATGCTGCAACTCAATTGCTGGGACAAAGGAGTGTGGAAGCGACTCTAGGATCGTTTTCAGTAGAATTTTAGTGATTCTATCTTTTGCAAAGTGTTGATGAAAGGATGGCCTGTCTGACAGGGACCTTACTGTTCCCATAGGGTGATGATCTGTACAGCTAGGTATGGTGAAAACATTCACAGCTGGCAGCCCCTGAGCACAACTGCCACAGGTAGATGAAATGGAAAGAAACCGCCATGTCCATTTGATCCTTCCTTTAAGGTAGGATGAAATGGAGGGACTGGTTTCATTCCTTCAAGTCGGTATTCTGTGCACTCTGCATTCCAAGACCAATACAGCTGCTAATATAATATAGCTGAGCTGTTCTGGGTTTATGCATGTGTGCCATAGGAAGTACAGTACTTCATCTAATCCAGTAAAATCGGTGATAGTTTCATGCCTCTGGAAGGCCAACTATAGCCAAAACGTTGTTTTGTACAGGGATAGAATCTTTCAGGTTTTTATTGCTGTGTATGTGCTCTTTGTGGAGATTTAACCTCACTTCCTGTCCTGGTGACAAGGTGTAGCAAGTACAGGGAGTAATGGGATATCTCTAATTGGGGCAGTGAAGCAACAAAAGCACATTTGTTTAATAAAGTAGGGAAGGGTTACAACTAGGGATGTACTGATATATCACCTGCCGAAACATATCGGGCGAAAATGGGACATTTGGCTAAATGCCGAAAGTGCAATTTTTCTGCCGATACAGCAGCGCATACCTGGTTTCTTTCCTCCCCGCTGGGTGCTGCTCTGTGTCCCAGCAGGGAGGAGAGAAACTGTGACAGCCGGCCGAGCACTGCGGGAGGAGAGCAATGTGAGCGGCCAGCGTCTTTTCTCCCACCTCGCTCAGCCTCCTGTCACAGTCCGGCAGAGCAGTGTGTGGGCGGAGACAGCACGCGTTGTCACAGGAAGCTGAGCTCTCCTCCCTGCACCGCCCTGCCCAGCCTCCTGTGATAGCTGTCAGAAAGGAGAGCCAATGCAGACACTCAGTGATCGCTGAGTGTTTGTAGATAATTGAGGACATGGTATGGTTACTATTAGTGATTGGCTCGGGCGTGTTCGCAAGCGCCGAGCCCACCAGGAAGCCGTCAGCGCGCAGGGCAAATCACAGGCACTGAGGCATGTTCCCGGTCCGCAGCTGCAGAGATCGGGAAATGTCTCAGTGCCTGTGATTTAGAGCTAACGATTATTTTCAAAATCGATTAGTTAGCCGATTATTAAGTTCGATTAATCGGTTAATCGGATAAACAATAAAATACATTTTTAAAAATGGCTCCAGTGATGGACTACTAGTTTGTATTGAGATTGCACTCCATCACAGGAGCAAGCTTGAAGCGGTAGAAGTAAAAAAGAAAAGAAAAAAAATAGTGGTGTGCAATATAAGACAGGAACACTCAGTAAAGAGGAATACATATTTAATAAAATATCAAAATAAAAACCTTTTCCGTTTCGCCCTGACATTTTTTAAAATTTCGTTTTTGACATTTCCATTTCGGTGCACCTCTAGTTACAACATCTGTCAGATTTTTATTGCTCTCTGGGTCTTCTGGCCTGGTGAACCCCACATCTCTCATTTCTTGTCCTAGTGTCCAAAAGAGCCCTGACCAGTTGAGGCTTTTACTCCACTAGAACTCTAGTTCACAAGGTATGCTGTGGTATCCCGCGCCAAGTCACCAGTAGCAGATCCTTAAGGCCCCGTTCACATTGAGCGATTTTATCGCGCGGTAATTCCCGCGATATCGCCCTCCAATGCAAGGCAATGGGGCAAAGGGTCCTGCTGTCGCGGGTCGTGTGTCGCTACAGCAGGACCCTTTTTGGAGCGGATTTTGACGCGATTCCATTCTTTGCAATGCAAGCATTTGCGCGATATTGCGCAAAATGCAAATCGCGCGACAAACGCGCAGTTTGCAAATCGCGCAGTGTGAATGGGGCCTAAAGCCCTGTAAGTTGTGAGGTGGGGCCTCCATGGTTTAGACTTGTTTTTCCAGCACATCCCACAGATGCTCGGTTGGATTGAGATCTAGAGAACTTGGAGGCCAAGTCCACACCTCAAACTCGTTGTGTTCCTCAAACAATTGAACCATTTTTGCAGTGTGGCAGGGCGCATTATCCTGCTGAAAGAGGCCACTGCTATCAGCGAATACTGTTTTCATGAAGGCGTTTACTTGGTCAGCAGCAAAGTTTAGACAGGTGGTACGTGTCAAAGTAACATCCATATGATTGGCAGGACTCAAGGTTTCCCGACAGAACATTGGCCAAAGCATGACGCTGCCTACGTTAGCTTGCCTTCCTGATGCCAATCACTGAAGTCACCAGTGATGACTGCAGTGTCCATTGAGTGATTTGACGCATTTTACAAAGTAGCTCTTTGCAATAACTGAGGCATATGTAAATATATTTGTACTGTTACAGATTGTGTACATTATAGGTCAGTGTTGATTTGCTTCCTCTGTGTTAAATGAACTGAACACAAATTAATAAACTGAACACAGACAGTGCATAAATTAAAACACAACACTGTTTTGTAAGAGCTATTAAATATGCAAAGTAGGCTGCAAGCATTTATTGTGCAAATGTATGCCCTTTCCCCTACATTAAAGTATGTGCAAAATTATATTTAAAAAAATATTCCGCATAGCTCTCCAAAACATGCACATTTTCCTATGCCATGTCTCTTTAAAAATACTTCAACCATCCTGCCAGAAACACTACTCCTAACCTTCTGTAGTGGGCGGACAAAGCTGCCGCTGCTGCACTGAAGTTCTCAGCAAAGTCTTATTGGCCCTGTCTGGACTACATCAGCACATCCCTCTCTTCTGCTCTATAACTCAGCTATGTATACATTCTTGGCACTCCTTACAGCTTCCTGCTGTTTCTCCGCCTTATGGTATTTCTCTGTGGCACTGGTAGTGTTGTCAGACCATTGCAGGAAATTAGGAGCTGACTGAGTTTCTGGCAGGATCATCAGAACCTGCAGTGTTTTTAACCAGTTCTGGATTTTGGACATCACAGGGGCAGATAGTTGGAGGAAGTACTTGTGCCCAGAGACTGAAACTGTCATAAAGAATATGATGTAATGAAATTGTTGCAATGTATTTACTCTGCTTCGTCCATATGTAGATTAACCACTTGAAGACCAGGTGTTTAGACCCCTTCCTGGCCAGGCCATTTTTCAGTATTCAGCGCTGCGGTACTTTGACTGGCGTTTATTCCGTCATGCAACGCTGTACTGAAATTAATTTTATATAATTTTTTTGGGGACAGGTTGAGCTTTCTTTTAGTGGTATTTAATCACTACTGGGGTTTTTTTTTTAACTATATTAAGGAAACATTTGTAAAAACAAATTTGTAAAAAAGTTTTTTGTTTTTTTTTACATTGTTAGGAAACAATTACCCAATTTTTTGGTAAAATATAAAAATCGGGGCCACGTCGGGTAAATAGACACCAAACATGTCAAGCTTTAAAATTGCGCGCACCCACGAAATCGCAGAAAACTGCCATACCCAAAATTGTCCATAAGCGACGCTTTAAAAGCTTTTACCGCTCATCAGTTTAGTGTTATCAGTGATTGATGGCCCTAAAATTATTGTGCGGCGTAATGGGTGCAATCGTAGTTTTCGCACGTATGCGCACCCAACGCAGAGAACGGCTTCATCAGCTTCTCAAGCTGGACAGTGACACAAGAATGCGGAAGTGATGTAATATACAACACTTACGCATTCTGACAGCAGAGAGGGGGCTTAAGGGAGATCGTGTACCGATTTCCCTCTGCTCCCCTGTGACAGAGGCACTATGCTGGTCCCGGGCTCGCACCGGGCACAGCGGAGCCCGGGACCAGCATGTCAGCGGGAGGGGGAGGGGGGGAATGGGGGGTCAACGTGGATTGGCACCCGATACAAGCGATCCGCCGGCTCTATAGCCGGCGAAGCGCTTGTATGTTAACAGGCATCGCTGCCTGTTTTTACATTTGGGGCTTTCCCCGCGCGCGTGAGGGGGGCACAGCTGAGCGGGACGCCCGCTCAGATCTAGAGAGCTCCTGGCTGGTGTTCTATCGAAAGTCCCACCCCAACTGCTCCTGGAACGCGCTTGGTGTGAACAAGGCCATACGTAACCCTAATCAGTCTTATCTCTTTTCTTCTTTCATTTACTTTTTGTTCTTAAGTTAATAATATTTAAACTTTTTATTTGTTTTGTTTAAGAATGTATACATGTTCAATGTGCCAGTAAAAAAAATGTGCAGAGTTGAAAAAAAAATATCCATCTGTAAATTACTTTACTCTGGAATGATTTGTAGGAATAACATAATTTTAGTGTAATAAATGGGACACATTCTAAAATAAACTGTGCACTTTGTGTCTATAATAACAGTTATAATAACCGTTATTTTAAATCTAGCAGTGATCAAACAGTGTATTCTATCTTCTTCATTTTGCTACCTTGCTTTTTCTATGGATTACATAATAAAACCTAAAAAAGTTTTGTAAGAAATCAATGTGCTCCTCTATAAAATGTGAGATAGATTAGATGGATAGATATATCATTTTAATTGTCTTAACTAATGGCAAAGTGTAATGGCTTATTCACAGGTGGTGTATATAATTGCATGCAACGTATCGATATATCTTGCTGCACTCATTAGCGGGTAGTAAATGAAAACCTGTATGGTCCAGATGGGTGCTTGAAATGACCACGAATGGCACCGTGAAATAACATGAAGTTCAAAAATGTCGCCAGTTTAAACATGAAAAAGATCCATTTAATGTCACATATTTGTCATACAATACACTATTTCCGTCCAAGTGTGGGTACCCACAAGTTTGGGTCTGTGTGTAACTGTGCAGTCGCATCCTCGTGGCAAAAGGTCTCTGCACGCCCATGTGAATGAGCCCTAAATTTAAAAAAAGATCTGGTCTAGTATGTAAGTGTAAGCAGTGATGTGTTAGAGAATGTATCAAGATGCTTTGCTGAATGGGGTTTTTTTTTTTTTTTTTGCTGGATGCTGCGCTGTGTCAGAGGGGGGAGGAGAGAAACTTTGAATGCACCACAATTTCGTCCGAAAATGCCATTTGCGGCCGATATGTTTCGGTGCATTCCTACTGGTAATCTTTACAATGCTGGCACATCCTCTGCAGAATTGTATATAAACCACAAACACGTTTCTAAGCGATTCACTGCAGTTCATAGAACCTATGTCATTAGTTACTACCTCCAAAAACAATTTTCAACTTAATTTACATAGCACAAGCATAAATATAAGGGCTAATTTAAGTGACGACGGAGTAACATGCTGTTGTAAGGTCCCATTCACACCATGTCCGTATCATCTCAAGACCAGACCAGATTGTTTCCAGACCCAAAATGCATCCTAATGTATCCCTATGCTATTTCTGGCCTCTGTTCACACCAGCACAGTCCGTTCCAGACCAGACCAGAAAAATACTGCTTGTCCTATTTTGTCTGGTCTGGAATGCACTGGAACGCATACAAACGCACCTGTAAGACCATTTTAAGCAAAAAAAAAAAAAAATTCCAATCGCAGAAAAAAACGCACTGCACTGCGTACCAGATCTGGTCTAGAAAATGATGTGAACCTGCCTTGAGGCCTGCTTATAAAACCTGAAGACTACAAGGATTGTGGTCTTTCTGAGAATGTTTTCTGCCAAGTTGATATTTTGCTCACACTAAAGGTGCCCATACACTGTACGATTTCTCGTACGAGAATCGCGGGAAATCCCGCGATCGTACAAGAATCGTACAGGAATCGTACAGTGTATGGAAGGCGTGCGACCGTTTCTACTGTACGGTCGCACGTCTTCCATCGAACAAGCAGGCTGGAAAACCCGCCGGGAATCGCACGATTCTCAGCGAGTGAGTGGCCTGCTTGTTCGACAACTGACGAACGGGCCGGTGTGCGCACGCGCACACTGCCCGTTTGCCGTGCTTGCAAGCCTGCCCCTCATTGCAGTCATCGATGATCGCAAGTACGATCTGCCTGTCCAAGATGGGCAGATCGTACGTCTTGCGATGGTTGTAAAGTGTATGGCCACCTTAACCAGTCAAAATGTTTATTTCATTCTAGAGAATAATAGACGAAACCTAGACCTTTTGTTGGGTACTTTCTCCTCTCTTTTTTTGTAGGTAGCCCCCTGTGCTTTTGTCTTGTGAGAGAGTATAATAGTATTCTTAAGCTAATAGTCATGCTATGTTTTATTCTTTACAGTTCATTCTTTATTAAGGTGCTGGCTTAATTAGAAACGTGCGGTATTGTGACAGTATATTGCTAGCTTACCAGTAATTTGAAATTTGATTCCCTTTGTATTTGACTTGCTTGAGCTTTAGCTCACCTGTCAGCTAATTGTCTGCCTTGGAGGTAATATGGAACAAGTCAAGATACGTTACACCTCTGTTTGTGTGAGCAGGGAGCATTCAGCTGTGACAGAACTAGAAAGAGATTCCTTGTTTAGTTAAGGTTTGGTGTGTGTTTCTTTTATCCTGCTTTCTGTGTATAGCGGTTTATTTAGCTTTTGATGTACACAGTTTTGTATGCTCTATTAAAAAAGGAATATCTAAAAATGCATTTGTGTGTATTTTAATTAAAAAAATGTATGGCTTTAAATTTTGTACCGGGTAAAGGATAAAAAAAAATTAGGATTCTGCAACAGCTTTTGTTTATGGATTTAAAGATCGTGTATAATGGTATATATATTTTTTTATAGTTTTGTGTATATTTGTAGGCTCCTTTTTAACATATTATCCTCTGTCTCTTGCATCTTTGTTGAAAAAAAACCTGTTAACTGAGCACAATAGATCAAACTAACATTTACACACACAGGTGGGCAAGTCAGAACAGTGACTCATCCCTTCTACTCACCCTCCCTCTGAAGGCCTTTATCCAAGGTTTTAGTTGGAGATCTTGTGTCTGAAAGGAGAAAACTACTGCATTGCTCTCCTTAGCTGACTTATGGTGAGATGGGGATCTCTTGGTAATGTATTAAGTGTTGTTTTAAAGTGTTTAACGTTTAAAAAGCAATTAATTGTCCAAGACCATTATAATTTCCCTTTTAAAAGGAAGATATTGAAATCTCCCTTTTGCCATTTAGCAAAGTACTGAAGTGGTAAATGAGTAGTGGATAGTAAAAAAGAGTTTTTTATTCCTCTCAATTGGGAGAATGTATAAAAAATGGACCAAATAGAATCTGGAGCAGTTGCCCATAAAAACCAGTCAGCTTCTCTCTTTAGTTTGTTCAGTTAAAGTGACATTAATGGCAAAAACTTTTTTCCCTCCCCCCAATGTTAATTAAAGCACTTATCTTAAATTATGTCTCTTAATCCGATCTTCCTCTTCTTTCCTGTCCTTTTCAGCCTTCTCTCCAGTGCTGCTGCGGGTCTTTGATCCAGCGCTGACTCCTCTGTCCTTGCTGGCACTTCCTGTCCCACGGTGTCTGCATGCGGGTGCACGCGTCCATAGACTTACCTTTCGCGTCTCCTGGCCGAAAATCCAAACTGCGCATGCACCCATCCCAAGATGCTTTACGGCCGCCCGAACATTTTCGGACGGGAGCACGCGGCGAAGACAGGTGTAAGTTTAAACCGCTTTTAAAGCGTTTTTTAAAAAAAATACTTTTTGCATATATCTACTGCTTGATGGTAGTAAAAAACGGAGGGTTTAGAAACCCTTTAAGCTTTGAGAATAAAAGAGCAAATCGGTTGCTCAAGATTCTATCTGCTCCAGTTTTGATAAATTTCCCTCTCTGTTTAGACTTTTTTTTTTTTAGTGTCATGCATGCCAAATTAACTATAACCAAAACTGGAGGTGGCTTTATTTTGCATGAATTGTAATTCATGGATTCATTTTTTTTGTGTCGGCATAACTTTGTACCCAATGAGCTTAATTATATTCTCTTCTGAATACAAATGTAGTTTTAGTATAAAGGAGAGGCATTAATGGGTGCTTTGAATAGTGTTTATCTTGCATTATCTTGCAATTACTTGTTGCTCCTAGTAGCAGATCTGCTTCCTTGTGCTGGAAAGGAGTGTGGACGGTATGACCGCAGACAGTATGTGCAGAAGAGTAGAATGGAGGGTAGGAAAGGGGTCGGTATGTGCAGAAGAGGATTTCGAATTGCATGATTTTATTATTGGTATTTATATAGTGCTGACAATTTACAAAGCTTTTTACATACTGCCCATTCACGTTGCAATATGTGCAAGGAGAGGGCATGACGGGGCACTATATGGGGAAAGAGGGTACACAATGTGTGGCAGCAGACAGTATATGCAGGAAAGGAATGCAGAGGATATTATGGGGGACGGTGCAGGAGAAAAGTGCTCTGGATGTTACAGGGGGAAATATGTGCAGGAGAAAAGTACAGAGTCGGATAATGGGCAGTATGTGCAGGAATGGGGTGTGGTGGGTATGACAATGGGCAAAATGTGCGGGGGTGTGGTGGGGATGACAATGGGCAGTATGTGCAGTAGAAGTCTGGAGGTATGACAAGGGGCAGTATAGGATTTTTTAACAGTAGGTGTTATGTGCAGGGGAAAAGTGTGGAAGGTGTGACAGCAGGAACAACAGTTAATCCTTTGACTCGCAAATGGTGGTTACTGATCTTTCCATAAATGTAAGAAAAAAACATAGTATACATGGACTACATACACTAAACTTCAGAAAGGCAAACTTCCATATGCTGCGTCACCTAGTATGCGACCCTAATTGGGACAACCTATTTCTAACACTGAACAATGACCAGAAGTGGGATTGTTTTAACCTCTTGCCGTCCGCCCGTAGTAAAAAAACAGACGGACGGCACTGCTACATCTGCGGGTTGCCGTCTCCAGACGGCAATTTTTTTCTGCTTGCGCGCGCCCCTTAGCGGGCACGCACGGGCAGAAAAGACCCGACGATTAAACACACCCGTTACCGGGTGTTTCACATATAGGCGATCAGCGGGTCCATAGCCCGCCGATCGCCTATATGTGCTCGTTCGCGGCACGTCAGGAGGAGGAGGACGGGAGATCAGCTCTTTGATGGGAAATAAAATTAAAAGATCAAGAACTAAGCCTGCATGGCTAAATAAAACGTAAAACAATACATCAAAGAAAAGAAGATATAATTTATAAAATATAAGGTGGAGGGGACTGCATTGGCATTCCAGAACTACAAGGAATGCAACAAGAGATGTAAACATGAAATCCGGGTGGCTAAAATAGATTATGAAAAGCATATTGCCACAGTCAGAAAAAGAACCCCCCCAATAATTATTCCAGTATATAAACCGTAAAAGGGTAAAGAAAGAACAGATCGGCCCAATAAAGGACAAAAACGGGAGATTAGTCACAAATGACAGGGAAAAGCCTGAGGTATTGAATTCATTTTTCTCCTCAGTATACACTCAGGAGAGTGACGGGTTCAATGGAGATAAGAATGTGAGTTGCTCAGTGCGTAAAATAGCGCAGTGGTTGACAGTAGGTGGGGTACAACAAAGACTTGAAAAAATGAATGCAACTAAATCATTAGGACCAGATAACCTGCACCCCAAGGTACTTAAAGAGCTCGGCCAGGTTATAGCCAGACCATTATTCCCCATTTTCAAGGACTCCATAATAACTGGCAGGGTACCAAGTGACTGGCGGAAGGCTACAGCAGTGCCAATATTCAAAAAAGGGTCAAGATGCTAACCTGGGAACTACAGAGCAGTCAAATATCAATAGTATGCAAACTGTTAGAGGGGACGATAAAGGACTATTTAGTGGATTTTGTTTGTGACAACAGTATTATAAGTGATAATCAGCATGGATTTAGGAAGGACGGTTCCTGTCAGACCAACCTACTGACATTCTACAAAGAGGTGAGTAGAGATCTGGATGGCAGGAGGCCGGTGGATGTGATATATCTGGATTTTGCCAAAGCTTTTGACACGGTACCACATAAACGCTTAGTACACAAGCTGAGGTCTATGGGCATAGATGAAATGGTGTGTACATGGATAGAGAACTGGCTATAGGACTGTATCCAGAGAGTATTGATAAATTACTCTTTTTCAGATTGGTCTATGGCTGAGAGTGGCGTACCTCAGGGTTCTGTGCTAGGCCCAATACTGTTTAACCTGTTTATTAACGATATCGGGGATAGTATTAATAGCCATGTTTTTGGGAGGGTAATAGGCACTGGCTTAGACACTATAGCATTGCAGGAGGACCTGGATAAAATAGGGGAGTGGGCAATACACGGCAGATGACATTTAATGTTGAAAAATGTAAAGTAATGCATTTTGGGGTCAAAAACAGGCAAGATGAATACATATTAACCCCTTCGTGACTGACGACGTACAGTGTACGTCGCCAGCATCGGGGCTGTTTAAACAGACTCCTGGCGACTTTTGCCGCCGGGAGTCTGTTTAAACTTGTAGAGCCGACTGTCGGCTTTACAACAGAAGCGATCCTGGCGACTTACCTGTCGCCAGATCGCTTCTGCGTCCCGAAGAAGGGGCCGCCCCCCACCCCGGACACCCCCGCCGTGCTTCCCGGGCTCCGTTGCCCCTCCTACGGGCCCGGGACCGGCGATCTTTGTGTCCGCGGGGAGCTGGGGAGGAGGTAATGTAAACTCCATAACAAGGACTGGAGGCCACCACCTAAAATTGGTGGAGAAAAGATTTAACCACAAGTGGCGTAGGGGCTTTTTTTCAGTTAGAGCGGTTAAAATCTGGATCTCGCTGCCACAAGCAGTGGTATCGGCAAAGAATATTGAATCATTCGAAAAGCATTTAGATCAGGGACCACAACATACAGGGGTACAGGTACTATTAAAAACTAGACCACACAGGGATTCATATATACATGCAAACACACACATGCACAATCACATAAAGACACACAAAGGTTGAACTTGATGAACCAGTGTCTTTGTTCAACCTCAAATACTATGTAACTGTAGTCGTACCCATACAGGTGAATGGCGCAGGTGGAGAAATATGCATTTGACACCCATTTAAAAAGCTAAGCCCCCTCCCGTCACACATGTGAGTGGGAACCATGGCACCAGCCTTAAGCTGGCCATACACCTTACAACCATCGCACGACTTACGTTGTGCGATGGTTGTAAGGTAATACAAATTGTGTACGATCTACCCATCTTGGACAGATAGATCGTACTTGTGATCAGCGCAAGCCCTCCACGCTGAGGGGAGGGCTTCCGATGATTGCAGTGCTGAGCGGGCAGTTTGCGCTTGCGCACACCGGCCCGTGCGGCATTCGTCTCCCGACCAACCCGCCAAAAATCGTAGGATTTTCGGCAGGTTTTCAAGCGTGCTCGGAAGACGAATGTCGTGCGACCTTACAGAAGAAGAGGCCGCACGCTGCCCATACAGCTGCCGATTATCGTACGATCGCAGGATTACCCGCGATTATCGTACGATAATCGGCAGGTGTATGGGCACCTTAACAATTCCCTGTGCGAGACCCATGCGATTTTCTGTGGGTGGGAGGTATTGTACAATAAGTGGGAAAAAACAAAGAGTGAAGAAGCGCCACTACCAAGTGGTGATTTGTCAAAAACAGATAAGGGTATCAAACTTACTAAGTAGTGGGTACTGGCGTGGTATCAGCGGCGAGGTGAGGATGGATGAAAGTCCAAAGTTGCTCAGGGTGATAGGCACTCAGAGCGGTGTGTGGGCAGATTTGGGGCTGAGAAGGGTTCAATGTCAGTGGGAACCTGGGTCCGATGTAGAGTATAGCAGGGATCTGAGATGGGGGGGCTGGGTGTGATGCAGAGAGTGGCAGGCACGGTGGGGACCGGGTTACTGGATATTTTAACGATCTATGAGAGATGTGGCCCGGATCCTCAATAGTGTGGGACTGCTTGTCTGGAGGATGCCGGCCGCTGGGAGAGGACAGTGAATGAGAGCCTGAACAGAACGTACGGGAGGGGCGGGGCTGGTGCTGGCAGGAGGAGAGTGTCCAGAGGAGGCCGGTGGTGGAGTTGAATGCCTGGAGGAATACGGAGGTCAGGGTGAGCCAAGGAGATAGGTGAGACTACACCGCTCGAGGGCACGAGCAGGGAGCCCGGAACAGCGAGCGGTGTGTCCGTGGGGTAGCGCGGGTGAGAGCAAGTTGGCTTGAGAAAGAAGAACAGCTCTTCGAAATGCGTAGCCAGCCTTTGACACGGTCACCTGTTACCCCTTACACCTCCGCCACTTGCTCTCACCCGCGCTACCCCACGGACACACCGCTCGCTGTTCCGGGCTCCCTGCTCGTGCCCTCGAGCGGTGTAGTCTCACCTATCTCCTTGGCTCACCCTGACCTCCGTATTCCTCCAGGCATTCAACTCCACCACCGGCCTCCTCTGGACACTCTCCTCCTGCCAGCACCAGCCCCGCCCCGCCCCTCCCGTACGTTCTGTTCAGGCTCTCATTCACTGTCCTCTCCCAGCGGCCGGCATCCTCCAGACAAGCAGTCCCACACTATTGATGATCCTGGCCACATCTCTCATAGATCGTTAAAATATCCAGTAACTCGGTCCCCACCGTGCCTGCCACTCTCTGCATCACGCCCCACCCCCCCATCTCAGATCCCTGCTATACTCTACATCGGACCCAGGTTCCCACTGACATTGAACCCTTCTCAGCCCCAAATCTGCCCACACACCGCTCTGAGTGCCTATCACCCTGAGCAACTTTGGACTTTCATCCATCCTCACCTCGCCGCTGATACCACGCCAGTACCCACTACTTGGTAAGTTTGATACCCTTATCTGTTTTTGACAAATCACCACTTGGTAGTGGCGCTTCTTCACTCCTTGTTTTTTCCTAATTAGCAAACGTCGGACACCCCGGTCCGTATTTCTAAGAAGCGGCACACCAAGCTCTCTAACCCTTACTCCCACACCCTCACCTCAGTGTTAGCGCTGCACCAGGGGACATTTCTCCCAATTTTTCAAGGTATTGTACAATACAATGACAGCTGCCACCACCCTGCAGCTGTTTGCAAGTGATTGAACAGCTTGATTTCACCTGGATGCACACAGACTGCATTTTGTAGATTGTAAACTCACTCAGTTTACAGAGTGTTCTTAAAGAGGGGATGCTACACTGTGGTAAACATAGCCCTATCACAACGTTTTGGAGAAGTGTTGCTGCTATCAATTTCACAATTGCCTTATTTTTTTCTTAAAATGCTACCGGTGCTCAAAAAAAAAGGAAAATGCAAAATTTTCTCAGTTTAAACATTTGATATGTTTTCTATTGTGAAGAAAATATGGATTTATGAGATTTGCAAATCCATGCATTCTGTTTTTATGTAGATTTTACACAGCTTTTTTGGAATTGGGTTTGTATTGTAATGTCTGTTGGCAGCTAAAGCTGCAGCAGTAGGCTTCTTTGCAAAAATAATGTTTCAAATCATTTTTAAACCCCTCAGCCAACTTGCACTGAACGGAAAACTGGCCTGGTGTTGAAGGGGATGTAACATGCTGGTACTGAACTGGTTAGGGCCTGGTTCACACCTAGGAGTTTTTGAGCACTTCGACCTTGCGATTATCAGACTATTTTCGTATGCTATCGACTTTTCGGACGATAATCGTATGTTTGCATTGCAGTGTCCAACCGACAGTACTGTACAATCGTACGACTTTTGACGGTCAAGCATGTTTGAAAACTTTGCTAGATCGTACGATTGTCGTAAGGTTGCTGGCGTTTCCGTCCGTCAAAAGTCGTACGATCTACACTGCGCTTGCGCTAACGAAAATACGGCAAATCAATTACCGCATTTCGTCTAGGTGCTTTTCGTTAATTACGGCTAAATCTTGCGATCATCGGGGCAGGATGGGGCTGCCGTACGAAAATCGTACGACTATTCGATCATCGGACGAAAAGTTTCGTATGGTAATCGTAAGGTGTATGGGCACCTTTTTAATCCCATGATTTTCAATTGCCCAGGTTCATACCTGAGCAGAGAAATGCCTGAAAAGGTACAGGAGCTTCTTTGGTCAGATAAAAGCGCTTTTTTGCCCCATAGACTTCATTGGAAATGCCCAAAAACACGCGGCAGAAGCATGTTGCACATTTTCGGGAGCGTATGCAAGTTTTGTCTTGATTACACATCCATATTACAGTAAAAGAAATATGACAAGTATTTAAATGGATATACTTATATGCTATAGGGGTATTGCTTTGAAACCCTTTTATTTAGATTGTATCACATTGGGTCTGGTTTTGTGAACTACATCTCTAAGAAAAGGCATGTCACTTGTGTCCCTTGCTGTGTTCTTCTGCTCTAATAGTTTTTGTTAGTATTTGGCTGTTTTGACCCATATCCTTTTGCCCTATAAACCTTGATTGAGCCTGATACAGGCTGGCCTTTTTCTGTTTAATCCCCTCATGCTGTGTTTCATTCAGAGGGCGAAAAAGCTGGCCCAATTTCATTGATGTGTTTGTTTTCAGCGGCATGTTTTCAGCAAGACCTGGCATAATGTAGTGTTGTATGTAAACTGCAAATGTGAAAAGGGTTAGCATACCCCCAAGATGACCTTTTGTGAGCAGCCCATTACTTTTTTCAGAGAATTACTAACCATGGGTAGGATGATTTTTGTCTCACAGGGCAATCATTTGTAACGGTTTCTTTTTTGGTGATTTTAGCTTATGTGATGAACTTGCATAAATAAGTTTGCAAGAAAATATAAAGTATTTTATTTTTATTAAAATTATTAAAATTTTCTTTTTTTTGTGTAGCATTAAGAGAGGTGTGTGTATATAGAAGGGAAGCTTGTGTTGCAGGAAAAATTTAGAACTTTGAAACATGCCTTTTTTCAAAGTTTTTATTTTTATTTATTTTTTTAATGCAGATTAGATGACGGATAACTGCAAAAAAAAAATCCTTACTGTGGCAGCGATTTAGCTTATGTGATGAACTTGCATAAATAAGTTTGCAAGAAAATATAAAGTATTTTATTTTTATTAAAATTATTAAAATTTTCTTTTTTTTGTGTAGCATTAAAAAAGGTGTGTGTATATAGAAGGGAAGCTTGTGTTGCAGGAAAAATTTAGAACTTTGAAACATGCCTTTTTTCAAAGTTTTTATTTTTATTTATTTTTTTAATGCAGATTAGATGACGGATAACTGCAAAAAAAAAATCCTTACTGTGGCAGCGGACATCAATCCCCTCTGCCTGGTGTGCAAACGTATCATTTAGTAGCGAGGGACACATTTTTGTTTTTCTTTAAGTCGCCCAGTGAATCAGTTTGCTGTAGTCAACTACACTCATTCCTGTCAGGTCTGGGTTAAAGAAATTTGCTTATCTCAAATGGTGAGGCAGCTGGTTTGGTTTTCTCAACACTATTATTATTATACAGGATTTATATAGCGCCAACAGTTTGCGCAGCGCTTAACAATATAAGGAAGACATTACAATACAATTCAAGACAATATGGTGAGGAGGGCTTACAATCTTTTTCAATCCCCTTATCAGACTTCATTACTTAAGTGCCTTGTTCAAATTGCTTCCACTGTACAGGTTGTAGATTGTCATGATTGTGCTAAAATCGAATTCACTTCTCCAGTCCATGTTTGTTGAAACACCTGATTTAGAAAGCAGTTCACAGTTGCTTTGTCTTCTTGGAATTTAAAATATATACTAAAATGTACCATCCTGGACCTGATAAATAAAAAAACAAGATTTTGGTTGATGATTTTCTTTTTGCCTGTCTGGTATTGGAATATAGTCAATGGGTCTGACACCTACAAAAAAATCCTGCTGGCTCCTAAATTGACAAGGCGGGCTCCTAAATTCTAAATTCATTTGTCCACCCTGCTTTAATTGCAGCGCAAATGGTCACCGGAACAAATAGAGCAATAAATAGTTAAAAACCTAAAAAGGGTTACAATATCCAAAACGAACTAAAAAGGGTTTTAACTAGGGATGCACAAAAATTTCGCCCACCGAAACATTTCAGACGAAAATGGTGCTATGGGCAAAACGCCGATGGTACCAAAACGGCCAAAAAAAGGATGCGTCCGTAACTTCTTTTCTCCCTGCTGGGCGCCGATCTGTGTCCCCTCCAATGTCCCTTGCTCTCCCCCGCCTGTGTTGGCAGAGGCAGTGGGGATCAGAGAGGACACAAACCGGCGCCCAGTGGGGAGGAGAGAATCTTTTCAGCAGGCCGAGCAGGGTGGTGCGGACAGGAGAGAGCTGTCACAGGCCCCCCCTCAGCCTCCCGCAACAGGAAAGTCAAGATGGAGAGCAGAGTACAAGTGTTTGTAAATAACTGAGGGCATAGTATTTTTAGTGTTCCTGGTTATGAATAAACAGGAAATGATCTACATCACTTTCTGTTTATTTATAATTGTGGACATAGTAACTGATACTATCTCCACAGTTTATGAATGGATAGGAGCATTTAGTGTAGATGCTTCCTGTTGATTCATAACAGGGGCTGTAGAAAAAGTGATTTAGGAATCCCTTTTTTTTTTTTTTTAAAGGGAAATATCCGGTGTCTGTTCAGATCCCTGATATTTCCCTAAAGCCCAGACAGTAAAATAAATAAAAATAATGAATAATACGGTCTACAAATTTCAGTGCATTCCTAGTCTTAACTTTAGGTACACTTCTTTAACGTGTACTTGGGGGTTCCCTGGCCCTATACAACTCTTATCAGAACATTTATTTCCATTAAAAGATTTCCCTTTCTTGCTCCTATTACAACTAGGGATGCCCTAATACAGATACTAGTATCGGTGCCGATTCTGGCTGCACATCTTCTCCGCCTCCATCCTCTATAGTTGATGGTATTCTGCATTGCTGTATAATGGATTGCTGGAATTTGTAGTCCCTCTACAGCTTGAAGTCAGTGGCAGAACTACCAGGGTTGCAGTTGTGACTGGGCTCTGATGCTCCACCACTGTCCTAAAATCATCTGTATTGTTTAAGAAAAAATGTCTCAAAAGTATTGGTAATTGGTATCGGCGAGTACTTGAACAGTACTTGTGAAAATGGTATTGGTGCATCCCCAATTACAACCCTAAAATTTAGGTTTCCCCCTCCTTTTCTGCCTTGGTGACACCAGGACAAATGGAGAGGGTACATCTCTCCACTGAGGAAACACATCAACACATTTTTAAATTGAATTTACATATACTTTATCTGTTTTTTCAGTACAGCATAATGCAGGTTATAATTAAAATACTAATCAGTACTAATCAAAGTTTCTACACCAAGTTTACTGCATTGAGACTAGAAGAACTTCATCTGCAGTTTTGGGCCTCAAAATCCTTTGACCTGATTGAGAACAAACTGACGAATGATTGAATACCCTTTAAGTACATCTCTAGTTCACCTGAAAATGCAACTAAAGTCTACAGTACATTGAAATCCCAATATAGCAACAAGTTTTGTATAAAAGTTTACGAGTGAAACGGGTGACTTCAGCCTGCTTATAAAACTTATAGCAGGGCTAAAGTAAAAAAAATAAAAATGTAATTGTGAGCCGGCGGGCTCTTTGCATCTTTTGCAATAAAGTAAACTTACCTGCCTGTTCGCAGTAGTCTTCTGAATGTAGCTGTGCATGCTCAGCTCAGTGTACATTCCTGGCACACCTTGATGCTGGAATGGATGAACTCCTGTGTGCATGTGTGGGAGTTGCATCATTCCCACACAGACCAATAAAGATGCCCAAAAACTTGACATCCAGAGGAAACTGGAGAGAAGATGTCGGCGATGGTGAGGGAGCTTTTGGATGTGCAATTGCTTAAGCTGATGTAGTCTTTTTCTAGTAATACTAACTCTGCCTTTTATTTTTGCAGATGGTAGATAATGCAGATATGTTTTGCCAATGACTTTCTCTGCCCTTCTCCTTTATTTAAACTGCCAGGGTCATGCCAAATGATTGAAATATAATTTAAAAAATTATTACATATGTTCACACATTGCATACTTTAAACATAGATTTATTTTGTGTGCAGTGAACATGTTCTAGCACTAAATAGGGTTTTCTACAATTGCATGCAATTTTTAACATTTGTTTTGCATTTCATTTGCTTATAAACACCTTTGCTAAATTTCCTCCATGCAAATCTCAATTTGGCATCACCCTCTGCAAAATATGATGTACATTTGACTGATTTGGACTGAAGCCTGGACAACTTAATGGGAAGGGGAAATGTGTAGAGAATAATTGTCTGCAGGATGTGGAATACATAGAAAGATGGTGAGAGAAGAGCCTGCCATGTAGCTTCTACTTGGTAAATCTGTATTTGCAAACCTAACAGACATATGTCTGTGAATTAAGGCTGCAAGAACTAATCGATTTAAATAGGTTATAATCGATAATTAGAATCGTTGGCACCGCTTTTCATCCTCGATTAGTTGCTTTACGATTAGTTGCTGCTGCTCTGCCTCCTCTGGCGTGGCCCGGCCCGTGCCTCATCTGGCCTGGCCCGGCCCGTGTCATGGGTCCCGAAACGGGAACAGTGCTCACTGGGAATCTGGGTAACGCCCGGAGGAGGCTGAGGCATGGGGGAGATTGTGAGCAGTGCCTGAACAGTTAGTCCGCTCCTGGTTCGGGGATATTCACAAGCATGCGAGTGAGGAGGGAAGAGGAAGGGTGCGCGGAGCTGCAAGCAGCCCAACTAATCGAGCGGCCAACTACTCGATAATAAAAATTGTTGACAACCATTTTCATTGTCCATTTAATTATCAACTTTATCAATTAGTTTCAGCCAAAGTATTTTTTTGCATTGATCAAACAGATATAACAGAGCTTTCATGAAAAATGCCTGGTAAGCCTGCCATTATGGTTATTTTTCAGGCACTGCCAGGTGTAGGATGACCACACTAGAAGTGGCCACTACAGAACACATTACACAGGTATGACTTACAGTTGTCACTATTAGGTAACATGTCCAGAGAAAAACGCCATGTTGCCATCTCTGAGTATATGCCTATAGAGCGGAAGTGGATGCAGGAGATCAGCAACAGTAAGATTCATCAACGGTTAAATAAAAAGATTAAAAAAAAATTTCTAAGGCCCCGTTCACACTTAGCGATTTATCGCGCGGTAATTCCCGCGATATCGCGGCAATTTACCGCGCGATATCGCTCTCCAATGCTTCTCAATGGGGCAAAGGGTCCTGCTGTCGCGGGTCGTGCGTCGCTACAGCATTACCCTTTTTGGAGCGGATTTAGCCGCGATTCAAGCTAGCTCAATGCAAGCATTTGCGCGATATCGTGCAAAATGCGAATCGCGCAGTGTGAATGGGGCCTAAAAGAAATTGCAGTTTATGGTGCACAGTACCTTAGCAAACTAAATGCCACTCGGGGTTTACAGCTACTCTAATTTACTGGAATAAAGCAAGCCACTGACATGATTTAGTTGTGTTTCTGATTTGGCCAATGTGCAGGGCTACCTATCTTATATATTTGTAGTGCAGCATAAAGGCCAACTGAAGGAGTATTCAGTAGGATAAACGTTGTCACAAGAGCTGTTACTGGCTGAATCTTCAGGTAAGGAGTTGTGCAACAGATGCAGGGGAAACAAGCAGAGACATGCCAGACCTACTAAGAATTTGTCAAAACTGGAGCAGACAAATTCTGGAGCAGTTGCCCGTGGCAACCAATCAGCTTCTCTCTCTCATTTTCAAATCTTACCTGAGCAAACTGAAGAGAGAAGCTGATTGGTTGCCACGGGCAACTGCTCCAGAATTTGTCTGCTCCAGTTTTGATAAATTCCCCTCAGTATAGTTTTTGGGTTTACATAGTTAGATCTGCTAGATTTTTCTAGGTGCCAAGTTTAACTTTTATACCAGGTTTCAAATTACACATATATTCAGAGTATAATCTAAAACATATTTTATTGAATATGGAATAAACATTTATTACTTCAGTGAAAATTGTGATTTCTTCTTTTATCTTGGAAGGGTGCCAACAGATGGGGCTTTAATTTGGTAGCAAATTTGGATACATTAATTTTTATTTCTAAGGGTTTTTTTTTTTGAGTAGTGAAAAATTCTGAAAAAAATGCATTGTCTATCTTTTGTATTCCAACAATTTGAACATTCCTAGATATTTACCAGAAAAGATGTGAGCATTTAACACCTGTTATATAGGATCTCTGTTTAGGTACGTATGTCTGTGTGTATATAATTTTTTTTTTTTTCTCCTTCATGATGAATCTAGATTTGGTCAGTGGAGACCCCTGATGATGCTCTGTGGCAGCAGATCATGTCTAAAGGTCCCCACACACCTTACGATAATCGTGGGAAATCCCGCGATCGTACGATTATCGTAAGGTGTGTGGAAGCCGTGCAACCTCTACTACTGTAAGGTCGCACGACTTTAAACTTACGAACATGTTTCAAAACCCGCCGAGTATCGTACGATGTTCGGCGGGTCTGTAGCATGTTCGTAAGATAAAAGCCGGACGGGCCGGTGTGTGCAAGCGCACACTGCCCATTCGGCATTGCGATCATCGGAAGCCCGCCCCTCAGGGGGCGTGGCTTGCGATCATCGCAAGTACGATCTTCCTATGCAAGATAGGCAGATCGTACGTTTTTTTAAGTACCTTACAACCATCGCAAGACAAAAGTCTTGCGATGGTTGTAAGGTGTGTGCCCAGCCTTATAGTGATCTACTGCTGGCAGCAATCAGCCAACAATAGGTAACTGTAGCAATCATCTCCTGCTGCAAGAACATTTCTAGACAGCTGCAACAGCTCTTCCCGAGCTTCCATACTTGAAGCATGTGATGTTACTTGTCACATTACATCACTGACAGGGTAAACACAATCTGGAATCTCCTATGGGGCACTATGTAGCAAGATCGGAAGCCCAGGAGCTAAAGCTGGCCATACACCTATAGATTTTCTATGGTCAGATGGAAAAAGTGCAACAGATCCCTCCATCTACGCTAAACTGTGTGCATGGAGGAATCTCCCAATGAGCCAAGATTCGGTATCTTGCTAGTTGGCCACGCTGGCTCTCAAAATACCTGAACAATCTGATTGGATGCAGGCGTTGTTCAGCTATTTTAACAGCCAGCAGGGGGATTCCTCCATTCACACAGTTTATCGTAGATGGTGGAATCTGTTGCACTTTTTCCATTTGACCATAGAAAATCTATAGGTGTATGGCCAACTTAATAGTTTCAGCTCCTGGTCTCAGTGTTGGATGCCAGCTGTCACTGACGGCCACTGATTCCAACCCACATGCTGGCCAGAATTTGCAGATGCCACAGATTCCCAGTGCCTTTTCAAAACGGCTACAAATAGCTGCTGTCCCTGTGCTGTATTAAAATGGCAACAGGCACTCAAGTGGTTAAAGATGCTTTTGTGTTTCCTGTGAAAGGCAGGCCATTATAGAAATGGTTGCCTTAATTTATAAATCCCACAGTCCTGTTTTCCACACATTAAAAGCTTTGGCTAAATCTCTCTGAAGGATTAATTAATAGCAAACAGAATGCTTTCCATTGGATTCCTGTTGTATTAATCTCTGAAGAGCGAGTAACCTTTCTAAATCATTGATTATTCCCTTTCTGAAATGGTGCTGTCATAATCTCTCTTACCCTGGATTTATCTTGCCACTTTCCTGCAAATAAAATTTTGAGACTATTACCATTACTCCAAGATTTTACACGGCAACACGTAATTGATCAGTTTTATATAGTAGAAAAGACATTCTGAGAATGCCAGACTTGTCAGAAAACAGTCTTTTGGTTATTGGCTCAAAATATACTGGGACAAATTTCTTCTGACACCTTTAGTATACTGTGCATGAAAAGATACAAATTCTTTCCAGCTAGTACAATTGTAGGAGCTTATTGGGCTGCCTGTTTATCTAATAAATTCAGCATTCAATTAACCCCTTCATGACTGAGGCCCTTTTTTCATTTTTTGCACCCATGTTATATTCCACATTTTAGGCCTGAATGTTTTTGGAACTTTTATATCTTGGCTCGTGTGTAACTGGGCCAAATAACCACTTCAGCTCTTGTCCTTATGGGCCTGAGCAATTTTTTCCTCAATCATCTTCCAGGACAGCAACCTGAGAGATGATTGGTTCTTTAGTCTACAGGAAACACAATCCACAAGATTAAAAACCCCTCCCACCCCCTCGTTCCCCAGTTTTTGATTGTGTTACTGTTTTGTTTTTTTTTCCCCTGGACTGGATGGCCTTTAGTTCAGTGGTCCCCTCTGTGTAGCTCTGCTGGAGGGCTGAGGTGCTGTCAGCTCTGCCTGCTGTTACCGCAGAGATTTCCTCTGTTTTCGGTGACTGGGTCTCTTCCCTTTTGTAATAGGGATAGACTCCTGGGATTGGTCTCATACTGGCTGGTTGCTCTGTCTGTTTTACCCTGCTTGTGCAGGGGTTGCTTTCTCCCGGATGGCGGTGGCATGTCTGTAAGCGGCCGGCGTGGGGGTGGGTCTGGTGTCTCAAGCCTCCTTTTCGCACTGCCTCTGTATAGCTGCAGTGTCATTTCCAACTGCGCCGCTGAGGTCACTTCCACGCCACGACGAGAGACACTGTTGGACGGAGTGAGAACTGGCTGCACACCGCCGAAGCTTGATGGAGGAAGAGGCTAAGCCGGTTTCTGCTGTGGCCAAGTTGAAGGGTGGGGTAAGTGATCTCCTTAGGCTTGATGTGGCTAGGCGCACTAACAAGTGATGGGGACACTTGTTAGCGATTTGCTGTCATTGAGAGTTTCCATGGTTTTATCTGCCTTTGTATAGGATGCTATGGGTGATAAAGTGATTACCCAGATTACAGCTCCACCTACCACCTCCTGCTTCTAAACAGTTGAAAAAGCTTGTGGCAACATTAAATTTCTAAGTAATTATGAAAAACCGTTTTGTGAACCCTGTATCCCGAAGTTGATGTTCAAAGAGTCCTCAACCTTTTTTCTAGCATATGGAGTGAAATGGTGGCGACGGGGCAATCGCTTAAAACACCATTTACAGAATTCCTTTCAATAACTAATTCGTCAGTTGTGTCTGCTGGTTCATCTAGTCTTGCTTCTGGTCTGGTTCCCTTCCAGGAGATTTAAATAAAAAAAAAACACTCTGGAGGAACAGAAAGAGGATTAGGAATATTCTTCAGATAGTTCCCTTGTGGAAGAGGAGACTTTAGGAGAAACTGAGGCACTTAAACATCCACAGCATCTGTTTTCCTGATGACATGGATAATTTATTGCAAGCAGTTTATGCTACAGAACGGATTCTAGAGCCTCCTCTTCTCTGTTCAGTTCAGGATAGGCTTTACAGGGGACTGCAAGACTCTCAGCAGGGTTTTTCCTATTAATCAGTCTCTTAAGGATTTGATTTCTAATGCATGGAGGGATCCTGAAAGGAAATCATTAGTCTTTAAATCCTGGAAACGGAAATTTCCCTTTGGGAAGGATGAAGAGGAGAAATATTTCAAATGTCCTAAGCTTTACGCAGCTTGGTCTCAGGTTTCTAAAAAAGCGATTCTCTACTTTTGAGGATTCTGGCAACTTAAAGGATCAGATGGATCGTAAGACTGAAGCACTGCTGCGTAGGGCTTGGGACGCTAATTCTTCCTCCATGACTCCAGCCTTGGCTTCCAGTTGTGTGGCCAGGAACTTGGATCTATGGCTAGAAAGGCTTTCACACCACATTTCTCGAGGAGCCCCTGCAGGACAGGTGTTAGATTCCATGGTGGTTATTGGTAAAGCTGTGGCTTATTTAGCTGATGCAGAATCTGCAAGGGCCTCGACCAGGTCGGCGGCTTTGATTAATTCCACCAGACGTGCACTAATTTCGTTTTTTCGTGACCCACAAGAGCAGAAAAAACAAGGTGGGAGATCTTGGAAGCAGAGGAAGAAGTGGCTCTTTAATGAGGGCAAACAAAGAGGTGGGTTGCTTTGTACTGCTCCTCAGGCCTCCAACCCGGAGTCTAAGTGATGCCAGGTTCAGAGTAGGGGGAACATTGTTTTTTTCTTTTATATGACAAATGGGTGAAGATTACAATCAATTCATCCTAAGGTGCATAAAAGAGGGTTGGAATTGGAGTCTCTTCCCCCTCGAACCATTTTCCTTACACCCCTTCCAAGGGAGCTATCAAAGTCAGTGGCCCTGCAAGTGACCCTGCAAGACCTTGCGTCTTAGAAGGTTATTATTCCCGTTCCAAGGGAGCAGGTTTTTCAGGGTCATTATTCCCATGTTTTCCTGGTTCCCAAGCCTGCGGGAAAGTTCAGGATAATACTAAATCTAAAGAAATAAACAGATTCATTCTGTTCAGGAGATTCAGAATGGAGAGTATTTATTTGGTTCGAAGACACCTGCAAAAATGTTTTTATGGGATCCCTAGACTTAAAGGATGCATATCTCCATGTTCCTATATTTCAGGAGCATCAAAGATATCTGAGGTTTGCAATCCATTCAAAGGAGTGTATCTAGCATTTTCAGTTCAGGGCTCTGCCTTTTGGCCTCTCAGCGGCCTCCAGAATTTTTACCAAGAGTCTGGCCAAAATTATTTTCTTTCTTCATCTTCAGATTTCTCTGATTCCTTATCTGGACGACATACTTTTGTTCGCTCCATCGGAGGCGGAGCTTCTGATGAATTTGAAGATAGTCAAGAAATCTCTAGAGGATTTAGGTTGGCTTCTCAATGTAGAAAAGTAATCTCTAATTCCAGCCCAGTGTAGGACATTTCTGGGTTTTCACATACTCAGTGGCTCAAAAGCTGTTTCTCCCGGAAGAGAAAATTTTACGATTTGTGAACTTGATTCAACGCTCTCTCTCTCTCTCTCTCTGAAGAGTTTCTGTCACTCAGAAAGATTATGAAAGTCCTAGGAGTGATGGCTTCCTCCATTCCGGCCATCAGGTGGGCCCAACTGCACTCCAGACTTCTGCAGCGGTTTCTATTATCTCAATGGGTTTAACAGAAGAGTTCCCTGGAGCTCAGGGTACAATTACCAGAAGAGGTTCGTCAGTCCTTAATCTGGTGGTTGGACCCTCTGAAATTGCCAGAGGGCAGACTTTGGAATCAGCTACTGCCCATAAAGTTTACCACAGATGTGAGCTCCTGGGGATGCGGGGCACATTCTCAGGATCTGGAGGGACAGGAGGTCCAGATCTTTTCGGACAATGCTATAGTAGTAGCGTATTTAAATCATCAGGGTTGTACCTAGTCTCCAATGGAGATGGCATCTCAGATTCTGCTCTGGGCAGAAAACTGTCTTCGCTCCTTGTCAGCAGTCCACATAACAGGATCCGTAAATCTGTTGGCAGATTATTTGAGTCGAGCTCCTATTCAGGGGGAGTGGGAGCTTCATTTGGATCTTTTCTGTCTCTATTTTTATTGAAAATTTTTAAAAAATGAACATACATAGTAAGAAAAGTGGCGTACAATGCTTCATTACAGAAAATGGATGTAGCAATTCAGAGATCACTTGCAAGTGACTATTTATCAAATAATTATACGATTAGACATTCTTAGGTTAGGGAGGTTGCACAGTCCCAATCATGCTTTATGACTACAGCAGGTGTAACATCTGTGTATTAAGACTAGACTGCCCTCCCCACCAGTTCAATGTGGGAAACATCATTAACCAAGAGTGGGGTAGGGTCCCCAAAGAGCATATAACATGAAAAGTGGGGATAGAAAAGTCCTAAGAGTGATAGTAACGACTGGTGTACCTACATCACTCGAGAGGGAGAAAGGGGGTTGGGGGGAGTGGGGGGTCCATAGTTTGTTTCCACCGTTCATTTCCATGAGTAGTAAAATCTCTTTGTTTCCAGCTCCTGTCCCGCGTCTATTTGCCCACCTCTCCAGCTCAGATGCCTCTATAACTCATAGGATCCATATCAGGGTGATGAGATGAGAGCCATGGTTCCCAAACACTTAGAAATTTAGAATGTTTATCCTCCAGGATGCTAGATAGGCGCTCGTTAAGCATAATATTGTCTAGTCTATTAGTAAATTCCCTGTAAGGAAGTTGTTGCTTCTTCCAGTTGCCTGCCAGCGTCAACTTGGCTGCTAAGAAAATAAAGTTTGCTAAGGCCCTTTGAGGCTTAGTTAGGCCGGGTATAGACAAGTGGAAGAGAGCATATTGAAAATCCCTCGGTATATATGTGCTAAAAAGAGAACCCAATATTTTGAAAATCCTTACCCAGAATCTAGTGGCAAATGGACATTTCCACCAAATACGTTGCATATCCCCCGTTTCCTGACATCCCCGGAAACAAGTACCCGAGGATGTGGGGAACAAGCGGGCCACCCTGGCGGGGACTAAATACCACCTTACTACCTTATAGGCCACCTCGGCATTTGTAACATTGATGGAGCATTTCGCAATATTCCGCCACATCTGTTGCCATTCCTTCAAGGACCATTGTTGTCGTAGTTCTCCTTCCCATTTTCTGACATAGGTGTGGGTAGTATGGCTAACCAACCTGTTCAGTTGGGCATAGAGAATTGTTATAAGGCTTGGGCCTTCTGGGGAGTGAAGACATATGTGTTCAAAACATGTAAATAAATTGTTTGGATCCCTCCTCTTACTCAGGGTGGAGATCCAATGATCGAGTTGGATATATCTGAAATGTTCGGTCTCCGGAATTTGTTTGTGTTCCCTCAGATAGCGCCAGGAAGGAATGGCAGATGAGCGTAAAAAATCGTACACTATACAAAACCCGTTGTTTGTCCACCAACCAAAAGTGTTAGGGTTATCTAGACCAGGCCTGAAAAGTGGTTGGGCAAACAAGGGGAGTAGTGGGACGTAGGGGGAAATTAAGTTAGCTGAATATTTAATAGAGTCCCAAATTTGGATCTTTTCATTCAGATTGTAGAACCCTGGGGGCTGCCAGTAATAGATCTGTTTGCCACAAGGAATAACGGAAAGGTACAACATTATTTCTCTCTGAGAAGGGAAGGAAATTGCCTGGGCATAGATGTGTTTTCCCAAAGTTGGGATCTCTCTTTAAATCAGTGGTTCTCAACCTTTCTAGGGCCGGGACCCCTTGGTAACATTTGCCAAGTTGTGGTGACCCCCAAAGGTAAAATTTAGGGATGACACGGCTGCTGCAGCGACATCTGGAGGCGTGGCAGAAGAACTGACACTACTGTGCTAGGAGAGAGCTCAGGAGGACTCTCACCTTGCACAGCGACCCACAGGTTGAGAACCACTGCTATAGGCAAAGACAGGACCGGGCTCTGCAGCTGGAACTTGAAGAATTGGATTTAAAGTGTGTGGCTATATAACGTATGAGGTACATACACCGCAGTACTGTCACTGATAGGGATGGGCTCGGGTGAGGTCGCAGCTCCACGTGCCGAGCCCGCCAGGAAGCTGACAGCGCCAATCACAGGCACTGAGACATTTCCCGATCTCTGCAGCTGCGGACCGGGAAAATGGAATGCATAGCTAGAAGTGTGTTTTACATATTTTTTTTGCTTGAATACATACATATTGCACCCGCCCTCTGCTGCTGTCAATCACTAGAAGGGGACATGATGGAGAACTTCAGGTCCCCCTCTGCTGATTGGCAACATCAGAGGGCGGGTGCAATAGCTAGTTTGCTATTGGCGTTATCAAAGTGAAATAGCCAATAGGAATCTAGCTATGCATTTCTATGGTGGGTTTTTTTTTTCTGACTTACGGCGGTCCCCGATTTTTCAAAAAAAGAAACAGAGCAGAGAAAGGTCCCGACCTTTCCGGGAGAAAGTGTCTCTCTACCGGCAGCCACTAGGCGACCCCTGGCAAATCGTCATTCGACCCCCGAGGGGGTCCCGACCCACAGGTTGTGAGCCACTGCTTTAAATTAATGCTTTTCCTTCTCTTCTTCCACGAGTGGTACAGAAACAAAATCTTTTCAACTACATACTAATCGCTCCTAATTATTATTAAATTAATTGATTGCATTTGTCCAATAAGTTGAGAAGGCAATAATCTTTACGCATTTTGCGGCATCAACACTGCTTTTTCAGAAGGCTACAATATTCTAAATGGATAACAAAATAATTTTAGATCTATAACAAAGTACATTTTAGTAATAATTACAAGATTCTGGTATTGGATATTTATGTGCATATCTTTATGTTTTGTATACGATGTAATCGATACAACGACATACTCTGGAGGTCCCACATTATTGCACTGATTGGAGAGATCTATATTTTGCACAGAGATTTTTTTTTCTTTCATATTTTTATTATTTTATGGACTATTCACGGTGTTTATACTATTGGCACCTAAGGGATATTGTGGCATTTATCACTTGCGCATAGAGTATAATCCAATCCTTTTATATGAGTTTATGTATAAGGATATTGATGTATAGTGATTTTGCCATTCTGCACAAATTTAAAAAGGTTTTGACTTCTCTTATAGAGTAATCACTTTCATTTATTTAACTAATATTAACTTAATATATAACTAGGGATGTCCCGATACCACTTTTTCAAGACCAAGTACTTCCACTCATGTACTTGCCGATACCAATTACCGATACTTTTTCTTAAAGGGACAGGTGACTTTAAATGATCCATAGTACAACTACATGTTATGTACTATGGATCATGATTTAACCTATTCATGTTAGCAGGTAGAATTGTAAATCTATTGCTGTAGTGTAGTAGAGGTGTGTGCTGTATATATGTACTACATATACAGTACACACGTCCAGCACACTGTAGCAAGGGATTTCTCAGCCAGCCATGTCCCGGCTTCCATCACTCAGTTTCACTCCGATCCCTGTTGCCTCACGTGGTGCCTCTTGTAGTCAGCGCAGAGCAGGATCGCTGCATCGCGTCTCGGTGCTCAGCTTGTGGGAGGCGCTCACAATTCTGCCCTGCTAACATGAATAGGTTAAATCATGATCCATAGTACATATGCAGCACACACGTCCAGTACACTGCAGTAATAGAGTTACAATTATCCCCTGCTAACATGAATAGGTTAAATCGTGATCCATAGTACATAACATGTAGTTGTACTATGGATCATTTAACCCATTTATGTTAGCAGGGGATAATTGTAAATCTATTGCTGCAGCGTATTGGGAATATGTACTGTATATGTACTACATATAGAGTACACTGCAACAATAATTTTTCAGTTATCCCCTGCTAACATGAATAGGTAAAATCATGATCCATAGTACAACTACATGTTATGTACTATGGATCATGATTTAACCTATTACTCTATATGAAGTACATGGACAGTGCACATTACAAATACAATGCACCTCACATTTCAGCACAGGCCCTCACTTACTGGTGCCTGTTCAATGGAGGTACCTCACGAGATGCCGAATTCTTTTCCTCGCATGTGAGGACGTCATCGGCGATGATCGGCTGAGCGGAGGAGCATCGCGTCACTGCTGTGGGCAGCGCTCCAGGTGGGGTCCTCTGGGCAGTCGCCGGCCACCTACTTTACCCCACCTGGAGCGCCTCCCACAGCAGTGACGCAACGCTCCTCCTCTCAGTGCCGCCGACGTCCCCACATGTGAGGAAAAGCATTCGGCACCTTGTGAGGCACCACGGAAGGTACAGAAAAAAAAAACAACGCAAGCATCGGCGCTATGCATCGGGGCGTTTTGACAAGTACAGGTACTTGTCAAAATGCCCTGTATCGGTCCCGATACCGATGCTAGCTTCGGTATCTGGACATTCCTATATATAACATATCACCAATAATTGATACACGCATATTGGGATTTATGTTATAGGCAAGGAATGAGGGATAGTTACCAATTGTAGTACTAGACCCAATCTTTTTGGCACAAATTGTCATGTTGTTGCACGAGGTTAGCATCTAATGCATAGAGCGGCCTCTACGAATTGATTGATTATTAAAAATGTTTTGTATTGGTTTACAATCACATCACGAATATTAGATTTTTAGATGGAATATAAGATGGTGTATACACTTCAATAGGTCATCACAGATATAGATCCATTTTTTTCTTTAATTGAATGATTAGCGCTGTATATTTGGTAAAACCTTTACCTGGACATAGTTGTCTATAGTGCAGCAGCTTTTAATTGACATCTTTGATCATCCACTAAGAGCAGATTCAAAACTAAAAACACCCTGAACCAAAGCTTGTATAGAAATGGAGTTACAGTATATGGTGGGACAACAAGCTTGTCACCCGAACTTAGACAATTTGCAACGCTATCAAGATGAAACACTTTCCTTAGACATGTAAATCGCTCTCTCAACTGAGTTTATTAATATACCATAGATTATATCAAAATTTCCTTTTACATACAAAATCATATGCTTATATCTCTTCCGCAAACCATCTAATAATTTAATTTAAATCTGGTCAGCAATGCAAACAATAACAGTGATGTATCTAATACATTCCTCACCTTATCCACAAAGCCTCACCAATGTATCCTGCCACCAGGCATAAACACCCCTCCAGCTGAATCACACAGTAGTTTGGAGGGGGTGGCATTTATGGAAAAACGACTCCAAGAGGTAGCTGCTTGTCAGCAGTCCAGCCAGTCTCACCCCGCAGTAGGTGATTGCCCACACTGGACGTGACGTCACATGCTTATGTGTGCACGTCTGGTGTTGGGGTAGATATGGAGGATATTATCAAGGAGACTTTCTTGCCTCTGTGGACATCAAGAATGTGTATATGTTATATTTTTCTTTCACATCAGCAATTTCTTGGCTGATGTGCAAGAAGGGACCTCTGCACTTCCAGTTAATGGTCCTACTATTCGTTCTGTCTTTTGCATCCTGTGTCTTTATCAAGGTTCTATCTCCTATGCTTGCCTTGTTAAGCTCCCAGTGCATACCCATTGTGAGATTATCTGTACAATCTCTTGTTGAAGGAACAGTCTGTATAGATCCTAACCAACAATGTTGGTGTGGACAGTTCAGACAATGAAAAGGTTCTGTTGGATCCTGAACCTTTAGGAGTCTGCTTTGGAGCTGACTCATCACCCAGTATCTGGGTTATTGGACACTGTTTTATGTTATTCTTTGTACTCTGTGCTGTAATTTACACATTTAGTGAACTACTTATTTATTTTTACCTATAAAGTATTACAACTATCTCTGGGAATTACATATACATTCTATATTTGTGGCATTAACTTTGTTTTTAATATTTCTTTCCTTCTTATAGGGCATAATGACTATGTCCAGTTTAAGTGACCTCCCAGAGGAGGGCACAGATATGGTTGCCGGGCTGCCTGTTGCCACACTTCCTGGTACTGCGACTCCTTCCAGTACAAACTTCTCCAGGACACCAGAAGAGCAACCTTTCACTCTAGAACAGCCTATGTTCCTCATGACAACCACTGCTCAGGCCATCTCTGGATTCTTCGTCTGGACTGCACTACTTATCACCTGTCACCAGGTACCTGGCTCTCCTTTTCTCAGATTTATTAATTAGAAATGTAAAGATTCCTTTGACTACAGCATTTAGTAAATGACACGCCTGGTAGTAATGCTACCTGTGTTTTTGTTGGGTTTTTTTTGGTTTTGCATGCACATTTTAGTAAATTTTCCTGGTCACTGCTCAGAAGTTTTGTCTTTCAAGTGGGTCATTACTTAAACACTTAGGGGTTGCTCTAAAATGGAGAGTGGCTAACGCTCCCCGCTTGACACCACAGTATTACTCCACACTGTTGCCTGGATTTAACATCTCATTCATAAAATTCAGGTCATGGGATAGAGCCTGCTGTCCCACAGAGTTCTCAAGCGGAGAGAACTCTGTAGTAAGGCTGCGACCTCTCAGGCTTCATTAACACATCGGTGTTTGCAAATCAGCACATTTTTACATGTGGAAAAATGCACTTTCACACATGCGCACAAAAACGCGCAGTTTTTTTATTAGACGCGCATTTTTCCACATGTTTGCGGCTACAACTATAGTCTTTTGGGGACAGACCGTGCTGAAATTGTGCATATACTTTTTGCCGCATTTTGCGTTTTTGTGTGCACGTGTGAACGAGCCCCATAGGAATGTTTTGCGCATTTACTCACAGAAAAATGCTTATGTGTGAATGGAAGCTCAGTCACAATTCTTTCACAGGACCGGCTCTTCTGGCTTTGTTATTTATCTCCTATTTATTTTAATAGCACCGTGTGCTCCAAAATCCTAAGGCAAGTGAAGCACTAAGCACATGTATTATCAGTGTAAATGTGAGCCTTGGTCTTTCTTTTTTTCATTTAAGGGCAGGTTCACACCATTTTCCGGACCAGATCTGGTCCGGAAAATGGTGTGAACCTGCCCGGAGTTCCAGTGCATTCCAGACCACACAAAATGAGACATGCAGTATTTTTCTGGTCTGGAACGGACTGCGCTGGTGTGAATAGAGTCCAGAAATAGCATAGGGATACATTAGGATGCATTTTGGGTCCGGAAACGTTCTGGTCTGGAGATGATGTGGTGTGAATGGGCCCTTAAGGCCATACCACTGCTTAATGCATGGGGCCCTATGCCTTTTATTGCTTATCTTAGCTGTGTTTTTACTAGGTGATATTTACCGGCACTGACTGCTAGAAAGCTGGTGCTCTGTCTTTCTGCCTTTAGTGACCCCATTCCTACAGTGTCACTTTGTTGCTTCCCCCCTGGCTTTAGCAGATTGAGAAAAGCAGCAGTTTTTTTTCTTTTCTTTGCAATCAATCCCCTCCCTGGGTCACAGCAACATCTATTACCATTGTTGCAGACTGCTCAGCTACCCGTCCCTCACAGCCCATCCCCACCGTCAGACTGTATGTATCTGTGACTTATGTACCTGGGTTGGTCAGTGACTAGTATTGGCTGCATGTGGCAAGATGATCTCTTGCAAACTTGGTCACTTCTCAGAATTCAAACCTAAGCAATGATAAAGGTGACTAAGGTATATATTTATACAGCTGATATATAGGCAGTGTATTAAATAGTCTGAATGAAATATGTAAAAATAGATTGTCTGTAGTACAGTGACCTGTCATATGGAAAGTAAAAAAAAAAAAGATTCTAAAGTGATTTAATCACAAATCGTCAAGCTAGATGATACCCCTAAGACACGCTTGCCAACTAATCTGGCTGATGAGTTAAAAAATGATCATATGACTATAGCCTTTGGACAGTTGGAAGAGTTTACCTTATGCCCACACTGAGGATCGCTAAATTGCCTGTGCATCTAACCATCAAGGCATTTTAATATTTACATAACTTCTCCAAAGAACTGAGGACTGAGGGTTCTTGAGAGAAGTTCCATGGCAAGATTTCTGTGATGTTTTCATGAAGCTATGTACAGCACCTTACTGGCCTTTTCCACTGCCTGCACTATCGTACGAGCTTTCAATAAGCATACGACCATCGCAAGAGAAAAGTCTTGCGATGGTCGTAAGGTGTATGGGCACCTTTAGAAAGACAAATCGCATAGTAAGTTGTTTTTACTACAGCATTCAATATTGGCAGCCTTTTGTGATTCCACATCTGTGCATTTCTGTTTCTACCGGTCTTTACACAGGTGCATTTTGAGTCCTACAATGCTGACGCCTCCTTAACAACATGATCAGTACCTAACAACAGAAGGCAGGTGTGCAGAGGATGATGTGGCTTAACCCCTTTGTGCTCATTTCCAGTTCTTTATCTTTCAGAGTGGATTTACGTCAACAAATATTAACATATGTATACACAGTGCATTTGGTTTTCACCATGCTATCTGTTTGCAATATAGCAAACTGCCAGATGCATCTTTATTCTTTATATTGGGACTGCATAATGTATAGATGTTTATATGATCCTGTACACAGAAGGAAACCTAATATAGGAATACATTTGTTTCCTGCATTTGCATTAACATGCCTTTTACTACAAAGTCCCCAAAGATAGAGCATACAATGCAAACATGATATTTTCATTAGGTGCCAGACACTTGTTACACAGTATGTAAAGACTGGTGCGTGCAGTTTAGCTCAAAATGTAGCCCTTTTATGTAGGTTCCTTTTAAGCTGAATACGAAGGGTGTGTCACTGCAGTGGCAGATAGCACAGACATGTTCATTGCGAAGGGGGTTCAAGCACAGTGGTGACAGTGGGGGTTTAGGCCCTGTTCCCACTGCGCGATATGAAAATCGCGCGATTTTCATATTGCGCGACATCGCAAGATTTGCCGCGCGATGTTGCATTCAAGCTTGCATTGAGCAAGCTTGAATCGCGGCTAAATCCGCTCCAAAAAGGGTCCTGCTGTAGCGACACACGACCCGCGACAGCAGGACCCTTTGCCCCATTGGATTGCATTGGAGCGCAATATCGCGCGGTAATTTGCCGCGATATCGCGGGAATTACCACGCGATCGCTCAATGTGAACGGGGTCTTAGTGTGCAGGTATAAGTTGCCAGGCCAAGTATTATGGTGCCTATGTAAGGTGTAGCAGAAGCCCAGGGAGCTGGAATGTGCTGTTGGGGAGAAAAATTGCCATTACAGCACAGACTCAACTGCTGCAAGGACCATTTTGGATGTACTTCGTCCTGGATATAATGCATACCATGCATTGTAGAAGTGACACAATGGTATTACCCACCTGCCACTATTCTGCATGTGTCAGGTACTGGCACCAATTTGGGTTGTCCCAAACATTCTACACTACCCCCAGAGTGGATCTTGCATTTAGTGACAATGCTGCTGATTTCCTCAAAAGGTGATCCCGCGATTGTGCAATAACCGGCAGGTGTATGGGCAGCGTGTGACCGCTTCTACTGTAAGGTAGCACGACTTTCTTTTTCCGAGCGCGCTGGAAAACCTGCTGAAAATCGTATGATTTTTGGCGGGTTGGTGGCGTGCTCGGAAGACGCATGCCGCACGGGTCGGTGTGCGCAAGCGCACACTGCGATGGTTGTAAGGTGTATGGGCAGCTTAACAATTAGCTCCCAGCACAGGAATTCTTCTGTCACTAATAACTTTTTTTTCGGCTTATACATGTCTATGATCTACTGAAGAGAGACGCAAGTTAGTTATTAGAGGTGGTAGGTTAGAGGAGATCAGCTGCATTATCATGAAATGCCAGGTCTGGGTCAACCTTCCTACATATGCACAGAATTAACATATGATGTACTGCTAAATGTTTCTGTCCAAGAGCGTCAAGTAGTTTTTCTTCTTTGAAATTTGCTGATTTTTTTTTAATAGCTTTTAATTCTGATTTATGTAATAGAATATTCTATATCTTGATGCTGGTATAGTGGCTTATCTGTGTTTCCTGTAAGACAGAACAGAGCATTCCCTTTCGGAGGGAGGGGATAGAGTTAATTGCGCAGTATGAAGGAGCTTGTGCCATGGCTGGTACAGGCCAGTACGGCCTCCTACAGTTGTTGTTTTATTTAAACCAAGGAGAATTTGATCTCCGAACTACAAACAAAAGTTATACTTGCCGAGTAAATTTCACCTGTGTTTAAATACACGTGTTTACATGAGTTTAGGTTTTAAACCCTCTTCCTGTCCAGGTCATTTTTCAGTATTCAGCGCTGCAGTGTTTTGACTGACATTTATTCAGTGATGCAACGCTGTACTGAAATTAATTTTATACCATTTTTGGGGGACAGATAGAGCTTTCTTTTGGTGGTTTTTAATCACCACTGGGGTTTTTATTTTTTACTAGATAACAAAAAAAGTACCAAAAATTTAGAAAAAAAATGTTCTGAAACCTTTATTATCACCCCAATTTTTCTTAAAATATAAAAGAGTGGGTCACGTCAGGTAAACAGACACCAAGCACGTCAAGCCTTAAAACTGCGCTTGCCTGCAAAATCGCAAGAAACGACCCAAAATTGGCCATAGGCGACGCTTTAAAAGCTTTTACCGCTCATCAGCTTCGTGTTATCAATGATTGATGGCCTTAGAATCATTGCTTTCACTTTGTTGCTGGCGGTGATATGTAACATGTGTGGCACAATATGTGCAATCGTCGTTTTTTTGTGTTTTTTTTTTTTTTTTTTTACACTTATGGGGTTTCTTATCCCCTATGTGATAGCCAATTTACCTGACAGGTCCTCTTTATGGAGACATTAGGGGTCACCTCTGGACCCCCAGAGAAGCTGATGAAGCAGAGATGGGATCTCCGGATCGGGGGGGTTCACGCCCACACAAAATACAAGTGATAGGGTGTCTCTACAGACGCCAGAACGCTTGTATTTAGATGGCCATGGCCGGCTGTTTCCACTTAATGTAGTCTTCCCACTCTTGCGCACTGGGCGCCGCGCTCGAGTGGGGGCGGGGAGGGACCTCTTACAACGCCCACCCACATCTACAAGGCTCCAGTCTGGCTGTTTAGGTACGGCCAATAGACAGGAGGTGGTTAAGGTGTTTTACTTAAAGGAGAACTATGGGGTTAAGGCTTTTCCCCATAGTTCTCCTTAGGGTAACGGGAGGACACAAACTAGCGTCCTCCCGTCACCCTAGGCTCAGTATACCGCGAACTACAGCTTGCGGTATACTGAGACGCCGCAGTATACCGCAAGCTGCTGCTCGCGGTATACTGAAACTCCACAGCGGAAGGTGAGCGCCGGTATGTGTTCGCTCACCTTCCGATCTACTGAGCCGACCTGTGACAGTCTCATTGTCACAGGTCGGCTAGAACTATGAGGTGAGTGAAAAGCACTCCCCTCATAGTTCTCCTTTAAACTGTTTTGTAATACAAAATGATCATATCTCTAAAATAAAGATGGTTTATAAGTACTTAAGAGGCTGATAAAGGGCATCTATGATAAAAACGGCTTGGACAAGTTGTTTGTTCTAGATTCTAGGCTTGGAGAGTTCTAATTAAAATCCATGTGATCAAGGTCATTTGATTTCTTTATTCAAAAATTAGATTTACTTTATTGAGAGCAGGCAGATGTTTGCTAAGGATATAAACATACTCTATACAGTACTTTAAATGTAGGTCATAAAGGATCTTTTGAAGGAACAAAATTATATTTTCTTATGTTATAATTTTCTGGAATGTACAAACAGTGGTCCTTAATAGTCATGGATTTATTTTTGCCTCAGATTATATTTTATAAAAATAATTAGTTTTTTGATGACCTATTGCAACAAAACAAGAGCACTAAACCCTTGCAGTACAGGGGTAGCCCCACTGCAAAGGTAAGGTTTTTTTGTTTGCCCAAAGCTCTCCTTTAAGGAGCACTGATCGAGAAATTCTACTCCTAGATGGGCATATGATTGGATAGAAAGGCATTTTCGCATAGTTATCAATCTTGTTGACTCACCCAGCAGGCTACAATGATGATCATTTAACAACTCCCTTCTTATTAGTAAAAGAAAGAATATACTAGGTGGCACTGAGCTTTTCTGAAAAGTTAGAAATGTCTGTGTGTGATTGGAAGCCAGATAGGGGCAGTTTTGGGTTCGGACAAGGAAGGAATGCATGTACTGATGCCATAAGGTGACCGAAACTAAACAAATGGCATCTGGATGTAATGTCAGTGCACATGACTCAGCTGCAAGGGGCCATATTGCCAAAATACCAGCAAATAGGCAGTTTTCTCTTGACACAGCTCTGCTTTATGCAATCACTGACTGGGTATATAGCTACCTGCAGGAGAGTAGGTGCACTAAAAACAAGACAACCCCCTCCACAGCTGTAGACAACCAAGTTATTAGCCTATACATTGGGATAATGCTTTTTCTTTGGAAGTTCCCTTGTTTTTTTCCTGCTTCAAGCAAGTCACTGGCTGGATGAGTGACGGGAAGGATATTGCAGATCCTAATAGTCTATCCACCCCTCCCCCTTTCTTTTTGCGGTCCTTAAGGGAATTCAGCTTCTTGCCGCATGCAAGTTCGGCTGTAACAGCCCAGTTTTTGTATCAGCAGCTTGTGGGGGTCTTTGTCGGGGGGTGGGGGACACATATGACCGGCCAGCCTGATGGTCTGTCACAGTGCCCCGCTAACATGACAGCACCTGGGATTTGGCCTGTGGTGGTCTTCATTCACCATGGTGAATGGCTGTGGCTTCTTGCAAATCGATGACAAAGGTGCCATGAATAATATTTCATCTGTCCCCCAGCCTCTGGTCACATCCTCTGCTCCCTCTATTTATTTGCATTAGGGGTAAATGTATTGGGATGCACGGAGACTCCAGGGTTCCCCAGTGAGAGCCTCAGTTGTCATCTTCATCTGGAGCTCCGAGTTGCTGACAACACTCCTGTGCTGGCCCAGTGGTCACCACCATCTGGGATCAGGATGGTAGGTCTTTGGGGCTGTTAAACTTACCCTTGTTGGATGCTTAATACAACACTGTTGTTCCTCATTGCTTTTAGGGAGTGACATGTTTGTCACAATTGTGGTAGAGCAATGCTTCAGTTGCTGCCTTTATTGGCTTGGCTCTTGAAAGCTAAGTGCTGACGGACAGAGGGTTGTTGGATGCAGTCATCCATACCGTGCTCAAGAATTGCCAGGTCACATCTACAATTTGACATTGTATGTGGAAGACATATTTGGCGTGTTGTAAATCTCTAGCCTTGCTCATTATAGCTAACAGCCCACTTGACAGTTTCCCTTTAACAACCATGTGCAGAATTAGGTCAAATAATATCCAGCCCACTCAAGTATATGTAAAGATACTGCTGGCAACAGTGAAGAAGATTTCTGCAGCCTTCAGAAAGTGGTAAGCAGGTACCTGCGTAGATTTTTTTCCGCTTGGAGTAGGTTAAGGGGCTCTGGAGGAAGGCTGGGAAGGTTTTTATTTTTATTTTTTTCAAAGAAGATACAAAAATAACAAACTACACAAATATTTTAACAAATATAAATCATAATCCTCATTAATACGTACGTTCTAACATGAATATTCTCGTTTCTGGGGATTTCTCCTATATTCTACCCAAGTATAATCATATAATTCATATGCATGATAATTCAACTTCTAACAGAGAGACAAAAAAAAACATCCATAGACTCCAAGCAGCGTCCTTCTCAATTAGTTATTATAGTTAGAATATCAAAGGATATCAAATTTACCCTAAGGATCTAAAATGATCCGTATCCATATATTTTTTTTTTTTTAACAGGTATGTATTTATTGGTTTTAATACATAAAACATGGCACAAACAATACAGAGAAAATGAAATAACACCATCTCAATACAGAATAACAGCAGTTAGTACAAGACAATACAATAATGGGAAAAGTAAAAAAAGAAAAACCCTACATATAAACTAGACAGACACAACCTAACTAAACCGGTGTGGATCATTGGTCTCTTGTGTTTGCAGCACGGCCTATCTCTTCAGGTGATCTGGCCATACTGCTAAGTGAAGGCTCTTGGGGGAGGCAATCAGAAGGAGGGGGAAGGAGGAGGGGGAAAGAGGAGAGGGGACCGGACCCAGGAGGGAGATACCAAGAAGATATCAGGACGGGGTAAGGGAGCCAGGTGGGAGGGCAAGGCAGGTGGGGAGAAGGGGAGTAGACCCTCCCGTGAATATCAGAGCTTCTATTCAGGGGGTTCGGGCGGGAGTAAGGTCTCTCCGCCCGGGCCCTCCAAAGTAAGTCCCCTGGCCGCCACCCAATCTCCCCAGACTCGATCAAACTTGCGCTCACAGTTGCGTCCCATGTATGTCAGCCTGTAAAGCAGGAGCATTCTATCAATAGTGCTTAGCCATTGTCCCACCGTGGGGGGAGTAGTTAACTTCCATCTCAGGATTATCTCTCTCCGAGCATAAAAAGCTACATAAAATAGGAGGAGCTTGGTGGCCCTGAGGGGCCGAAGGGCCTCCCCACATCCCAGCAAGAAGAGCAAGGGGTCCACCTCCAGCTGCAGTCCAGAAACCGCCTCGACCGTGGAGACCACCGAGTTCCAATATGGTCGAAGCTTGCTACAGGACCATACCATATGAAAGAAAGTGCCCTCCTCTACCCCACAACACCTGCCCCCGTGATGCACGGAGCCTATCCACATTAGTGAAGAGGCGCCTTAGGTTAACATCTGTCCCCCTCCCAGGTATAAAGTCAGTCTGGTCTCCATGTATCAGCAGGGTGATGACAGCGTTGAGCCTATTAGCCAGCATACGGGTAAGGATCTTGAGATCCACGTTTAACAGGGATATTGGGCGATAAGACGAGCACTGCTCTGGGTCCTTCCCAGGCTTGGGCACCACCACTATGATCGCCTCCATCATGGAGGGGGGTAGAGCACCCGCCCCACTAGCCTCCCCATAGGTATGCAATAGGTGGGGGGCCACCCCCTCAGCATGGGTCTTATAGAATTCCACCGGGAATCCATCCGGACCCGGCGTCTTACCGGTTTTTAGGGAGGAGATGGTCCTCGCCAATTCTTTGTCAGTGAAGGGTGTATCCAGCGCTATACGAGAGGCCAAGGGCAGTCTAGGGAAGTCAATCTTGTCCAGGTAGGTCGAGAGATCGAGGTCCGAGTAGGTCACCCTAGACCGGTACAACTCCTGATAAAAGGAGGCGAATCGGGCCGTGATCCCACCAGGGTCCGTCAGAACAGAACCATCCGGATCTGTCACATTGGCCGTGAGCGCAGTTTGGCATCCAGATATCGCGGCCATCAACGCTGTAAACTGGGCTGGGCCGGACAGAGTCTCCTCCACTTCCCCCGGCTGTGCCGCCATCTTGCCCCGAGGTTGTTTCTTGCTGCGGGCCGGCACGGGCGAGGGGTTGCTAGGGCGGCCTGTAGACTATCTACGGTGCCCCCGAGACATACCCTCCGGTACAGGAGAGTATCAGAACCCGGTCCCGTAGCGAAACGAACGCTCCACAGGGCTATAACGAGCAGGATAATAGATAGGGTGGCGGAGCACAGCTCTTACACGTGTGCTCCGGTCGCCATCTTGGACACGCCCCCAGTATCCATATATTTAAGCCATGGGTCCCAGTTTCTTTGAATTGGGATGGTCTCTCATGCATGTATGCTGTCAACTGTTCCAAGTTCATAATACGACATGTCTACCTCATCCATTCTTGTATTGAGGGTACAGGAGTAGAATTACAATATTTAGGAATTAAATTGCATGCCGCTGCTATAACCTTTACTCACATGTGAAATAGCACCTGGAAAAATGGAAAGCAATGTGATCTGAGGTGGGGGAAAAACCTGAGAGCCAGTGATATATATATATATATATCTCGAGTATAAGCCATCTCGAATATAAGCCGAGGTACCTAATTTTACCAAAAAAAACTGGGAAAAAGTATTGACCCGAATATAAGCCGAGGGTGGGAAATGAGGCAGCTACTGGTAGATAGATACCAATAAAATGACATTAATATTTATTTAAAAGAAAAATAACCTAGCTCTGTAAGTGGAAAAGGGGGAACGCGCTGGCGCTGACTCGAGTATAAGCCGAGTGGGGGGCACTTTTCACCCAAAAAAATGGGCTGAAAATCTCGGCTTATACTCGAGTATATACGGTAGATCTATATATATATATAATATTTTATCCCAAAAGGGAGATAATTGAGGACATGACCACCATATATGAAATAAAGTCCCTTCACTATGGGTACATCGCCAACGCAATGGGGCCCTATCCAGAAACATATTGTGCAAAATACTCGGGCTGCGATACCAACACTTTAATGATTTATATGTTCACGCTTGAACTACACTTGAAATAGACATTTTATGGGTAAGAATATATTATGTTTTTATTTCTGAGTCTGACAAATGCCCTGCAAGTTCACTTTCCAAAATAGCTTTAAAACTTGGCCTCCCAGAAGATTGTGCAGACAAGAGCAATTGGTATATTAGAGAGTTAATGTCTAGGCGATGTTGAATAAAGACAAATATTTTCAAATGGAGTGCGAGATCTATCCAATTGGGTGTGAGGAAAAACAAGTTTCAGAGAAATTCCTTAACTGGAAATTAGGGATGCACCGATATTGGTATCGGTGCCGATACCAAGTATTTGCTCCCGATACCGTAACTTCCGGTTTCAGGAAGCCGGGTGGCGAGTCATTACACGCCCCCCGGCTTCCTGATTGGCCGGAAAGCCAGCTCTATGCTCCCTCATCACCAGGTAATTGGTGTTGGTTGTAATTTAGACCAACATAGAAAAACTCCTGGAGGGAATAATGGATTATCCATTATGGACAGGGCTTTAAAAATCCACTCGTCTGTGACGAGAGGACGGTGGAGCCCGACGAGCAGCTTCCAGGCCGGCTGTTGTAATTACACGGCCGGCCAGGAGCTTAACACAGTCAAGCGATCGAGCGTCTCTATAGACGCTCCTGCAAGACACCGTCAAATTTTTCAAGCCCTGATTATGGGGGTCCTTAAAATCTAGAAATTGTGGAGTATTTAAGCAAAGAATCCCAGATTTTCAACAATGGGGTAAGAAAAATGGAAGAGATGAAGAACGTGGATGACAATGCGGTAAAATTTATGGGATAGAAGAGTGGAGAATCTGAGATATTTGCTTTTCTATATCTACCCACAGTTTACAGTTCGAATAAAGTTTCCTGTCGATTTTATGTGAGCTAACAAAGCTACTTTATAATATAAATCAGGGGTATGGAAATTTTTGAAAAAACGACTTGTCCAAGGACTAAAGTGGGGGCCTGATCTACTTGTCCCTCATGACAATCTACTTGTCCTGATAGAAAAAAATAATTTGAACCAAAACCGTATTTAGCAGTGCTAAGAAGCGCTTCTCATTGGTCAGCGTCGTCAGGTGACCGCGTTGACCAACGAGTGCTTGCAATTTGCGAGCGAAATTCAGAATACAGAACATTCAGAACAGGTACAGATAGTACACCCGTACTGGTGGATGGGAAGGACCATTCGCCGAAAGGTAAGTATAGTGGGAGATTTGTGCGGGTAATTCCATTTTCCCAAATTACTTGGGAAAGTGAATTTACCCTTTAGGGTTGGTGCAGACTTGGGCAATCCCTGGGACGCACGATCGCATACAGCAATTGCGTCCGCATGTATGGGGTTACATCTGCATGGCAATCGCTGAAAAAAGGTACATGTACCTTTTTTCGGGACACGCACAGCGCAGTGCTTTCAACCGCGATCGCGTGGGACCGCCCGGGCGGTATTGCTGCGGGAAACCATGCGATCTGCCTGGCGGGACTGGAGTGCCATTATTTTCTAATGGCACTGCCAGCGCGATCGGCGGTGGTGTGCGATTCCGTGACCGCCCAGCCATCCGCTCGGATTCGTGCAAGATGACCGGGCAGTCACGGATCACACAACACCGCCGATCGCACTGGGAGTGCCGTTATTTTCTAATGGCACCCCAGTCGTGTCAGGCAGATTGCGTGGTTTCCCGCTGCAATACCGCCCTGCGTGTGCAGTTAAAAACACTGCGCGTTTATTCGCATGCAGATGATGGGGGCAGCAGGGCTGGTTTAATTTTTTTAAATGTTTATTTAGTTACATTTTTAATTATTATTTTTTACTTTTTTCCACTTAAACGTTATTGCTATCGCACAGGGGCTAACGAGCCCTGTGTGATGGCATTTGGAGGTGACAGGTACTCTTTATTGACCCTGTCACCTCCAACACAGGAGTTCTAGCTCAGCACTGTGCTAGAACTCCTGGGACAGGAACGAGCAGCGGCCGGGAACAAAGGCTGAGGGAGGTGACGGAGCCTGTCACAGCTCCACGCCCCCCGCTCTGTCATCGCTCCACGCCCCCCGCTCTGTCATCGCTCCACGCCCCCCCGCCGTTGCACCTGTGTTCAAAAAAAAAAAATCAGCCCTGCTACTTGTCCGTAGCAGGGCTAAAACACTGAAAAAACCACTTGCCTGACGCCCGGAACTACATGTCCCGGTCGTCGGGCGATACGAATTCCACACCCCTGTAAATTAAGATTGGGTAACCCCCCGATTCTTTGTCTCACTTGCACTGTATATTTTACCCGTGCTGACTTTTTAGCTCAAATATATTTTAGATGGTGGGGTTTTTTTTGGGTTTTTTTTTAAAACGGCTACAAGGGCAATGGGAAGTATCTGAAATAGAAACAAAAATCTGGGGAGTATATCCATTTTCAGAAGGGACATTCTTCAAAGTCACAAATGTTTTTAAGAGTAGACCATTGTTGTAACCTAATTATAGTAGATTGAAGAAGAGGGGCATAATTCAGATGATGAAGATCTGAAAAATCTGCAGAAATATAAATTCCCGAGTATTTGAAATATTGATTCTGCCACAAAAAAGGAAAATGTCCTTGCATAAATTCAACTGTTAATGGGAGATTAACATTAAGAGCTACAGTTTAGTGCAGATTAACCTGAAACTTGCTCACTTTTAAATTTATGATAGTCCTCTACTAAAGATGGAAAGCCTAGTCTAGAGTTGGTCAGATATAACAGGAAATCTTCTGCATATAAACCCATCTTATGTTGTTCTTTATACAAAGTAATTCCTTGTATTGATTGATTGGCTCGGATGGCCTCCGCCAAATGCTCCATAGCCAAAACGTATAGGTATGAGGATAAAGGACATCTCTGTCTAGTTACATCATTTATATAATAGAATCAGATAATAGTCCATTAACTCGGACACAGGCAGATGTACAATGACAGAGTGCTTTAACCGTAGACAAAAAAGAAATAGGGATACCAATTTGTAAGAGTGCCAAAGATATAATCCCAGTTGAGACAATCAAACGCCTTTTCGGGAACAATTTGAAAGAAGACAAAATGGTAGTTTATATGATTTCGCATAAGAGTTGGTCTTCATGGTGTTATCTCTGGCCTCTCTATGTGGGACAAATCCCACTTGTTCTCTGTGTATTAAAATAGTAGGTATTTATTAACCCCTTCATGACTGAGCTAGTTTTTAGTTTCTGTTCCTAAATGACTGACACACTTTTTAAATTTTTGCTGTGTGATCCTTCCACAGCAGCAAGTTTTGATTATTATTATTTTTAGAATTTTTTAAAATAATAATTATAGTATACAAATATATTT
>NW_017307120.1:739102-751798 GCF_000935625.1 Nanorana parkeri
CGCGCCCCGCCCCCCCGCTCTTGCCGCTGTTACAAAAAAAAAAATCAGCCCTGCTACTTGTCCGTAGCAGGGCTAAAACACTGAAAAAACCACTTGCCTGACGCCCGGAACTACATGTCCCGGTCGTCGGGCGATACGAATTCCACACCCCTGTAAATTAAGATTGGGTAACCCCCCGATTCTTTGTCTCACTTGCACTGTATATTTTACCCGTGCTGACTTTTTAGCTCAAATATATTTTAGATGGTGGGGTTTTTTTTGGGATGACGCCCGGAACTACATGTCCCGGTCGTCGGGCGATACGAATTCCACACCCCTGTAAATTAAGATTGGGTAACCCCCCGATTCTTTGTCTCACTTGCACTGTATATTTTACCCGTGCTGACTTTTTAGCTCAAATATATTTTAGATGGTGGGGTTTTTTTTGGGTTTTTTTTTAAAACGGCTACAAGGGCAATGGGAAGTATCTGAAATAGAAACAAAAATCTGGGGAGTATATCCATTTTCAGAAGGGACATTCTTCAAAGTCACAAATGTTTTTAAGAGTAGACCATTGTTGTAACCTAATTATAGTAGATTGAAGAAGAGGGGCATAATTCAGATGATGAAGATCTGAAAAATCTGCAGAAATATAAATTCCCGAGTATTTGAAATATTGATTCTGCCACAAAAAAGGAAAATGTCCTTGCATAAATTCAACTGTTAATGGGAGATTAACATTAAGAGCTACAGTTTAGTGCAGATTAACCTGAAACTTGCTCACTTTTAAATTTATGATAGTCCTCTACTAAAGATGGAAAGCCTAGTCTAGAGTTGGTCAGATATAACAGGAAATCTTCTGCATATAAACCCATCTTATGTTGTTCTTTATACAAAGTAATTCCTTGTATTGATTGATTGGCTCGGATGGCCTCCGCCAAATGCTCCATAGCCAAAACGTATAGGTATGAGGATAAAGGACATCTCTGTCTAGTTACATCATTTATATAATAGAATCAGATAATAGTCCATTAACTCGGACACAGGCAGATGTACAATGACAGAGTGCTTTAACCGTAGACAAAAAAGAAATAGGGATACCAATTTGTAAGAGTGCCAAAGATATAATCCCAGTTGAGACAATCAAACGCCTTTTCGGGAACAATTTGAAAGAAGACAAAATGGTAGTTTATATGATTTCGCATAAGAGTTGGTCTTCATGGTGTTATCTCTGGCCTCTCTATGTGGGACAAATCCCACTTGTTCTCTGTGTATTAAAATAGTAGGTATTTATTAACCCCTTCATGACTGAGCTAGTTTTTAGTTTCTGTTAGGCCTATAACTTGAACATTGGGTCTAATCTTTATTATTCCTACGTAATACTGTAATATGGGCTTCTTGCTATTGGGAAGCAAACCAACAGCTATCTGAGATCAAATTCAAAGTAATTTCAAGAATAGGGGCGATCACTATTTTTAGTTTAACATGACCCTGTCCTTTAATAGAAAATTTGAAAGAAAAGAAACCGGGTTGTATACCTTTGTTCAGAGGCGTAACTAGAACCTTCAGGGCCCCGGGGCAAGAAACCATGAAGGCCCCCCCCCCAAAGCACCGCATGGTTAACAGGAAGGCTGCCGAGGTCCCCAGCAAGTGTGGGACCTCGGGCAGCTGCTTGTTTAAAATGTTAGTGCCGGTGTTCTGTCGAACGCCGACTCAGTATCCGCGCTTACGTACAGACGGGATTACCAAGGAAACCGGCATTTATTTACAAAGTATTCGTTTGTAATTGTTAATTGTGACCGGTAATAATATACCATCCATGGCAGTAAATGATGGGCAGCATATTATTGACGGTCACAATTAACAAAATACTTTGTAAATCCCGGTTTCCTCGATAATACAGGTCTGTGCGCAAGCGCAGATGTCGAGGTCGGCAAATTTGACTACATCAGCGTTCTCGACAGAACACCGGTATCTGCGTTTTTTAGTATTGGGGCATTTTCATGAGTATAAGTACTTGTGAAAATGCCCAGCATTGGCAGTGGTGTATCCCTACTTAAAAATATAATGCATTGCTGGTATTCTGACTCCAATTGTTGTGATAGCGATATATCCCTTGCTGAGACCTCTATGCCTGGCCTGTATAAGCAGATATACTCACTGCAGACAATCCTTGCCAGATAGCTGAACTCACCAATACCGATTCATTCAAAAGGGTGCTTTATTCTGAACATCAAGGTTACAGCAGATGATAGGAACAGCAGATTGAATGGTTTCAGTATTGTGCGGTCAAAAAATGATGCCTTTCCTAGCGTATTATGCAGAGTACATGTGTCCTAGTTACATGTGGCCTGTTAGCTGTGGCCATGACACAGGAAGCACTGACCTCAGGAAGAAGGGTGGGGCTTACATAAAGAGGAAATGTGAGGAAAGGAATACAAGAAAAACAGGTGCAATATCACAAAGGGCACTAGATGGCAGCATGTGAACTAGACATATAAAAACGTCCATAGGAAAATGGATAGGAAAAACAATCTATATAAATTCTATCTACATTAAACTTTTATGCCCCATTGGGGCGGCACAGCTGGGACTTGTAGTCCTACATAGTTGGAGCTATTCTGCATTGCTGTATAATCATCCTACAGCAATGCCGAATACCACCAGCTATGCGGGACTACAAGTCCCAGCAATGCATTATATTAAAAGTGAGCACTATTTCACCAGACACACACACACACACACACACACACACACACACACACACACCACACCACACACACACGTGAAGATATATGCCTAGTGAGAGCAGGGCAGCAAATATTTGCGAAGATAGCTTGCTGGGAGATGAAGAACGAACTCCCTTTGACCCTCGTGTGTGTGACCCCTCCCTCGCCTCCTTACCTTCTTCTCCGTATCATGGCTCTCAGCAGCAGGGGAGGTGGGGGGACATCTACTACCCCCCTGATGGCGGCCTTGCAGGATAGGAGTGGTATGATCTCGGGGGGCCCCCTTCTTCCTCGCTGGGCCCCCCCCCAAGTGGTGGAATGCCAGGGCCCGGTCGCAATTGCGACCCTGGTAGTTCCGCCAGTGCCTTTTGTTGGTTAGTAAATATGAACGTATGGTCTTGTGGCACAGACTACACAATATAGCAACAGGTTGAGCTTTTTTGTGTCATGCAGTAAATGTTTCATTGTTGCCAGGACCTTAATTCTGTGACTTCTTTTCGGTCTTTCATCTTTCTCTTCAGATCTACATGCATCTGCGTTCCCATAGCTGTCCAAATGAACAGCGACATATTGTACGAATTCTCTTTATTGTCCCAATATATGCCTTTGACTCGTGGCTCAGCCTCCTCTTCTTCACCAATGACCAGTATTATGTATATTTTGATACAGTCCGGGACTGCTATGAAGGTAAGTGTGTTGCCAACTAACTTATAATAATAATTGTTTTAAGGTTACGCATTTGTCAGAAATGATAATGGTGATGTTAGCATTGTATGGTGTAAAAAAAACAACACAACAATGCATTGAATATATGGTCATGCGAAAAAGTAAGTACACCCCATGGGCAATTGATGTGGTGTATTCATTTTAATTGTCCAAATGAACAAAAATGCAGATTTGTCACATGGAAAAAGTAAGTAGAATCTGGTGGTATTATTATTATTAAATATATATATTTTTATTTTTTTACTTTCATGGGGGTGTGTATAGCTCATATACAGGTAGATGGCATCTTCACTTGTGGTCTTTAGAATGGCAACCTCCCTGAAATGTCAAACATGAAAAATGTGTGTGAAAGGGACTCAAATTCTTTAACGCAGAGTGTAGTATTTTCTAAATCTCTCAGTTTTAGTTAGGAACAAGGAGATTTCTACCTTTCCCCTAGTCGGGAAACAAGACATTTATACTGCTATAGATGCAAATGCGGGCCTGTTGCCCAGCTCCTACAAATGCTAGCCTTCTCTTTCATACTGGTTCTCTGGCTTCAAAACTCTCCTGGAACAAGTATTCAGGTCAAGATTTTATTATCTGCATGCTTGTTCCAGGTTAGTGGCTGCATATTAAAGCGAGAGGGTCAAAATGACAGGAAGGCATCTAGCATAATAGGCAGAAGGTCAGCAATGGCAAGCTACATAATTCCAATATGCAGCACCCACATCATCCTTGTTTCTAGAGCTAAGAATGAGGAATATGGCATATAAAGCATTGATCTTGAAACGGCCATATGGACCTACTGAGCAATAGGTTGTTTCCAGTGTCCTCTGCTGAAAGCATTGTATCCACACTGGGTTTTTTGTTTTTGGTTTTTTTAGCATGTAATGTTTAATTGAAAAGATAAGACATATACAATATACAGTTACAAATAATTATTTGATTCCCTGCAGATTTTGTAAGTGTGCCCACTTACAAAGAAATGAAAGGTCTATAATTTTTTATCATAGGTGTATTTTAAATGATAGAGACTTAATATTAACCAAAAATCCACATGATACAAGTGTTATAAATTGAGTTGCAGTTCAGTGAGTAAAATAAGTATTTAATCCCCAAGGAAAACATGACTAAACATGACTTAGTACTTGGTGGAGAAACTCTTGTTGGCAAGCACAGAGGTAAGACGTTTCTTGTAGTTGGTTACCAGGTTTGCTCACATCTCAGGAGAGATTTTGGTCCACTCTTCTTTACAGATATTCTCCATAAGGTTTCTTGGCTGTCGCTTGGCAACTTGAAGTTTCCGTTCCCATACATTTTCTATAGAATTAAGGTTTGGAGATTATAGGCCACTCCATGACCTTAAGGTGCTTCTTCTTGACCCACTGCTTTGTTACCTTGGTGACATGTTTTGGGTCATTGTCATGCTGAAAGACCCATCCACAACCCATCTTCAGTGTTGGCTGAGTGAAGGAGGTTCTTATCCAAGATTTTGCAGTACATGGCCCTGTCCAATCTGGCAAAGTCTGCCTGTACCTTTAGCAGAGAAACATTCCCATAGCATAATGTTTCCACCTCCGTTCTTGACTGTGGATGCAGGGGATCAAATTATTTTCCTCCACTGTAAATAAATGAACAGAAGATCATTACAATCCAAATATGATAAAAAGAGAATAATAGTAATCATAGGGCATACATCATGGGAGTAAACATAAGCAGCCATCAACGCATCGAATCAGTAAAATAAACTGTAAACTCAAAAGATTAACTATAGGTAATTATCAAGAAACCAATATTATACAGCAAAGTAGGGACATTTTAACTGCCTCCCATTGTTGTTGCACGAGCAATTGAAGTGACATACACACACAAATTAGTACACAGTCAGTTCAAATCAGTGTGATTCAAAGTGTCATCAGTTGGATTTAAAGTGACAGCAGTGTGATTCACAGTGTCAGCAGTGTGCGTCACAATATCTTCAGTGAGATTTAAATTGTCAGTGCGATTTACGGTGTCTCAGTGGATATCGCAGTGTCATCAGTGCAGATGAGTATCATCGGTGCGATTTAAACTGTCATTGTGATTCAAAGTGTCAGCAGTTGGATTCAAAGTGTCAGCAGTACGATTCACAGTATCGTCAGTGTGATTTACAGTCTCAGTACATATCGCAGTGTCATCAGTGCGATTCACACTGTCAGTGTGATTCAAAGTGTCAGCAGTGTGCGTCACAGTATCATCAGTGAGATTTAAAGTGCCAGTGCGATCCACCATGTCATCCAGAGCCCCCCAAGTATACCCACTAGTGAAGATGTCAAACATTTTTTACAGCAGTGAGGAGGCATTTCATATATTCAGCATGTCTAGTGAGAGTGACAAAGAGGCCTCCCTCTCAGATACTGAATCGGAGTACGAACCTGTGGAGAGCAGCGGTTCAGTATCCTCTGATTCAGAAGAAGAAGCTGTCCCAGCTAAAAGGCCCAGGCGTGATGTCCAACATCCAGCTGACATGCAGTGGCAAGCACCAGTAGTGGGGTGGTCCAACATCAGCCACGAAGAATTAGACCCCAAAGAGCACATACTAGTGTACTACCAGAGGCACTTTGAAAACCCTTGTGGCTACCCACTAATTCTGCAACACCAGTCATACCCCCATCTACTGTCAATCCAGGAAGTGGAAACAGAGAATTTTACTGCAATCCAGTTTTTTTATTTGTTTTTTACTGATGACGTCTTCAGTTTAATTGTCGACCAAACTAACCTTTATTTTTAACAGTTCATTATAAGCAATCCCCATTCCTCCTATGCCAGACCATTTCAGTGGATGCCTTTGACTGTTGCTGAATTCAAAATCTTTCTCGGCCTAACACTGAATATGGGACTCGCCAAAAAAAATGAGCTGAATGCGTACTGGTCTACACACCCAATTCACCACAAGCCCCTGTATTCTGCAATGATGTCCAGGAATAGATCTAAAAAGATAATGAGATTCCTTCATTTTAGCGACCATTCAATTTGCCCTCCCCGACGTGACCCCACATATGATAGGCTCCAAAAAATTAGGCCACTCATCAATTTTTTTTTCCTCCAGATTTTCAGATATTTATACCCCAAAGCAAAATATTTGCATCGATGAATCCCTCATTCATTTCACAGGCAGGCTTATTATAAAACAGTATATCCCCAGCAAACGGGCCAGGTATGGGGTAAAACTGTACAAGCTCTGTGAAAGAGACACCGGATACACATATGACTTCCGTGTGTATGAAGGCAAGGATAGTCATTTGGAGCCCCCTGGATGCCCATCGTACATGGGAATCAGTGGAAGAAAATAGTGTGGGACCTATTGTCACCCCTATCCCACCAGGGATACCACCTCCTATGTGGACAATTTCTACAGCAGCATACCCCTTTTCAAACACCTCTTCCTCCAACAAACCCCAGCCTGTGGTACAGTGCGATCAAATCGTATTGGCTTTCCCCAAACTCTTGTCCGCAAGAAGCTGAAAAGGGGGGAGTCAGCAAGTCTGACAAATGATGAACTTTTGGCCCTCAAATGGAAAGACAAACGGGATGTTTATATGCTTTCATCCATCCACTCTGACACCTCCTGTGGAAATCCAAGGAAGATCTGGCTTGTCCCAAAAACCCATGAGTGTTCACAAATACAATCTCTATATGAGTGGTGTAGATTTCAATGATCAGATGATGCAGCCCTACTTGGCAACTAGAAGATCCATTCACTAGTATAAAAAAGTTTCCATCTACCTTTTTCAATTGGCGATGTATAATGCTTACGTGATTTATAAGTCTGCAGGAAAAGCTGACCTCCAGTATCAAGAGGACATCATTACAGGCAGCCCTGATTTACCAGGAAGACCCTGCTGCTGAAAGTTTTCAGCCTGATACAGTCAGCAGGCTGCACGATAGAAACTTCCCTGATAAAATTCCTTCCACCCCAGAACGTCGGGCACCCCAAAAAAAATGTGTGTGTAGCAAAAACGGAATAAGGAGGGATTCATGTTACTATTGTCCATACTGTCCATCAAAACCTGGCCTCTGCATCAAAGACTGCTACCGCCTCTACCATACCTCACTACATACCTCACTACAATATTAGTGTAGGTATGGTGAAGATGTTTATGTGCTTGACTGGATGCCCGATCTCCTGTGTACCGACTTCCACATTTCTGCCTGCTGCCCTAATACTTTGCCTGCATACCGACCACATCGCTGCATGCTTCCTAGACTGATCCGTGCATGTTTATCAACTACATCTCTGTCTGCCACCTGGATTAATCCTTTGCCTGCATACTCGCAAACCTTTGCCTGCCGCCTGAACTGACCTCAGCCTGCTTACTGACCATGTCTCTGCCTGTTTACTGACCACGTCTCTGCCTGCCGCCTGAACTGACCTCAGCCTGTTTACTGACCTCAGCCTGCTTACTGACCACGTCTCTGCCTGCCGCCTGAACTGACCTCAGCCTGCTTACTGATCACGTCTTGGCCTGCCGCCTGGACCGACTCATTGCCCACATACTGACTACGTCTCTGCCTGCCACCTGAACTGACCTAGGGCTGTTTGTCGACCACATTTCTTCCTGCTGCTTGTAGGGACCCATCTGCATGTCCAACTGACAATGTTCCAGTCATCCTATGAAGACAGCTGCACTTCTGGAATCACAGGTACTAATTTGTTTAACTCTTGTCCAGCTTCCTGTACTTGCTGGCCACTGAACATAGCATTGTTTTTAATTCCTGTGGTTAGCCAAGTACCATAACGCCTGCTTGGGTTGGGGGAATGGGGTCATACCATTCCCCCAAAGTACTCCTTACCAAATACCATGGAGCACTTTGAAAGCCTCATGGTGCTCCATGGTATATACACTCCCAGGCTGTGAAAAAGTCTCACAGGTGTGGTATCCCCATACCCGGGAGGAGTAGCAGAATGTGTTTTGGGGTGTAATTCTGAGTATGCACATGCTGTGTGTTAGTATTGGCTTATTCATTTGCAAATTTGTAAAAAAATAAATGTAAATTTTTTTCTTCATTTTCCAAAAACGTGGCAAAAAAATTAAATCTTCCTAGCACTCACCATGTCTTCTTTCCAAAATGGGGTCATTTTGAGGGTGTTTCCTTTGTGCTGGCACTATAGGGCCTCCAAAAATGTAACAGGCAGACAGGGAATCGGATGATTAATTTATGCCCCATGAAAGCCTCATGGTGCTCCTTGGATGTTTGGCCCCTCTACGCAGCTAGGCTGTAAAAAAAAGTCTTGTGTGGTATCTCCATATTCGGGAGGAGTAGTAGAATGTGTTTTGGGGTGTAAATCTTTGTATAAGAAATACCTTATTAACTGACAACTTTGTGTACACAAAATACATTTACATTTTCTTCATTTTTTAAAAATGTGGCAAATAATGAAATCTTCAAAACACTCATCATGCCACGTATTAAATACCTTGGGGTGTCTACTTTCCAAAATGGGGTCATTTTGTGGGTGTTTCCTTTGTCCTGGCACTACAGGGCCTCCAAAAATGTAACAGGTAGCCAGGGAATCAGATGATTGATTTATTCCATTGAAAGCCTCATGGTTCTCCTTGGATGTTTGGCCCCTCTATGCGGCTAGGCTGTAAAAAAGTCTCACATGTGTGATATCTCCATATTCGGAAGGAGTAGCAGAATGTGTTTTAGGATATAAATATAGCTATGCCTGTGCTTTGTATAGGAAATATCTTACTGACAACTTTGTGTTTAAAAAAAAATTCTTATTTTCTAAAAACTTGTGCAAAAAATTGACATCTTTTAAAACACCCACAATGCATCTTATCAAATACCTTTGGGTATCTGCTTTCCAAAATGGGGTCATTTTGTGGGTGTTTCTACTGTTGTGGTATTTTAGGGCCTCAAGAAATGTGATAGGCAGTCAGGGCAGCGGAGTTGTTACATTTCAAATATATATGCCATTGTTTTGTAGCTTTGTAGACTGTACAACTGTAACACATTCTAATTAATTTACACTTATTTGGATTTTTTTACCAAAGAAATGTAGCACAATACATTTTGGCCTAAATGTATGAAGAAAGATTATTTATTTGCACTGTTTCATTAACATATAAGGAAAACAGTTTTTTTTTCTAAATTTTCGGTATTGTTTCCCTAATATAGTAAAACAATAAAAATCCCAGTGGTGATTAAATACCACACAGAAAGCTCTATCTGTCTCAAAAAAATAGTATAAAATTAATTTCAGTACAGTGTTGCATGACGGAATGAATGTCAGTCAAAGTACCGCAGCGCTGAATACTGAAAAATGGCCTGGCCAGGAAGGGGGTCTAAACACCTGGTCTTCAAGTGGTTAAAACAAGTGGGAAGAGTAGCACACCATTGATATGAATCATAGAAATGTTCAAAGCACATCTGATTTGTCTGGGGAGCCAGTGAGTTTCCCCTGATGGTACCAGGAAGAGTGTTGAAATAGGGTCATCAGATCTCTCAGTTGACTTAGAGATAGTTCAGAAGTAAGATAAGATGTCCAAGTATCAAAGAACCGTTGGCTCCGGGACTGATTACATTTAGTATCCAGCTTATCCAGTAGCATCAGGCGAAACCATATGTTTCAAAGTTCTGAAAGTGGGGGTGGATCTGACCAGATCCAGTGAGACAGAATGACTTTCTTGGCTGTCAACAAACAGAGGTGTTCTCATCGGCAAATATAAGAGGAGGTATGGCATGAAACAAGCAGAGGGCCGGGAATAGAGTTTTTGATCTACCAAAGTGAGAGTTCATGTAATCTAAAACATCTTGCCAATAAGTTTGTGTAGAAGGGCAGGACCAAAATAAGTGGGATGCAGCTGGTAGGGGGAGTGACACTTAGGGCAGGATGTTGGCTAATTAGAGGAGGGGGTCTTAGATGGAATATTAAAAGAGTGATATCCCCTATGTATGAATTTAAATTGAAGTTCTTGCCAGGATTCACCAATGATAGCTTTCCTATGCTGGCTCCAGCCTCTTTCAATGAGAGATGGGTTCTTCTGGAGTGGCAATAAGGAGATCAGTACCAAAACATATATGTTAAATGGGCTGAAGATGTAGAATTAGTTATGTTTTATATAGGCAGTTTGCAATCAGGGGACGATAGCAGATGATGGATAGGTGAGTGTATGAGTTCCTGCCAAGGTTGAGTGAGATTGTTGGATAACATTATGTATCTGAACATTTTGGAAAGTATATGTGAGGTGAGTATATGATGGCTTTCCCGAAGTACTTTAAAATCTTTACAGTAACCTTGTTGAGTGAAGAAATCCTTAAAGGAGAACTATGGGGTCAGTGTTTTTCCCCATCGTTCTCCTTAGGGTAACGGGAGGACACAAACTAGCGTCCTCCCGTTACCCTAAGATCAGTATACTGCGAGCTGCAGCTCGCGGTATACTGAGACACCACAGCCGGAGCGGATCCCAACACAGACGTCGAGATCCGCCCAGCTGCGTGAGTGACAGCTGGCTCTGCCTATCTAGAGGCAGAGCCAGCTGTACACTCCCCCGTCCGTTCCGCCAGTCAGCGCTGACAGATCGGAGCGGGGAGAGGGTAATCCCGCCCCTCCCCCTGTCACGGCAGAGAGCCGTGACAGGATCGAGAGGTGAGCGAACCCGGTATGTGTTCGCTCACCTCCCGATCTACTGAGCCGACCTGTGACAGTCTCATTGTCACAGGTCGGCTAGAACTATGAGGTGAGTGGAAATAACTCATCTCATAGTTCTCCTTTAAGTGTACAAATACCTTTAGCATGCCAGATACAGAAGATCAAAGAATCGGCACCAGCAGGAAAAACTGGGTAAGATATGATGAGCATATGAGGAGATATCACAGTAGATGGGCCGAACATTTTCCTAACCTTGCTCCACTCTAAGATAGTGTCCCTGAAAAATATATTACACTTGAGGTGAGGAGGTAGAAGACGCAATGGGGTGTGTAACATGCCTTGTAATGACTACAGGGAGACTAAATGTTGCTCAAGAAAGGCATTGGTGAAAAAGGAGGTATTGTGCATGCATCACAAATGTTGCAAAAGAGACTGGCTAAGATTGGCTCCAAACAATTGTACAGGCTGTTGTAATTTACGAAAGGCAATTCTAGGTTTCTTCTCCCTCTTATAAATTTAATAAATGCCTTGTGTAAAAAAGTAAAATGTCCTTGTGTTTGATTAATAGTGGAATGGTCTGCATTGGGTATAAGAGTCTATTAAATGACACCTGCCTAATAAAGAGAGGGGTAAATCTCTCCATGATTGTAGTTCTGAATAATTTTATAGATGACCGGGGTATAATTTAGGGAGTATAGATCCGTCGCTAAACAGGGGATTATTATGCCTAGATAGGTGAGAGAATGTTGCTTTATGTGGATAAGAGGGTAAGCTTGGGAAAGGGCCGAGGATAAATGATCATTAACCAGTGGTAACAATTCACTCTCTTCCAAATTGAGCCAGAGACGTACCCATATAGGTTTATATGCTGTAAAATATGGGATAGTTGAGTTACTGGTTCAGACAGAAGCAGTATTATGTCATCTGCATATAGTGCTATTTTTCATCAAAGGGCCCGGAGCAGAAACCATGAAACAATGAGGAAGCGGCTAAGGAGCAAGCAAGGGGTTAAGTAATAGTGGGGAGAGAGGACAACCCTATCGAGTACATTTTGGGCTGTAGGGGTTGAGTACAATGTAGAGAGAAACCATAAATACACCAGAAAAAACAAAACGTTGCATCACCATATTGAGCCAAGACCAATTAACATTGTCAAAAGCCTTCTCTGCGTCCAACGCCAATAACGCCTTAGGACGCAAAGTCCCAGACAAGCGTGTATGCTCCAGTGCAGTACTCATTTTTCGGACATTAACGATAGCAGAACGTCCATCAACAAATCTAGTCTGATTAGGAGAAATGAGTGTCGGAAGCACAGCGGCCAGTCTTGTTAGCTACCATTTGGGATAGCAGTTTGGCATCCTGATTTAACAGCGAGTTTGGACGTTAAGACCTGGGGAGTAGGGGATCTTTGCCTTTTTTTTTGGTAACAATGTAATATATGCAGCATGAAAGGTGGGAGGATATTGTTGCTGGTGCAAAACATTATTAAACAGGGCAACTAAGGTAGGAATTACATCATCCAATAAATCTTATAGAATTCATTAGATAAACCATGAGGTCCCGGGTCTTTAGAACAAGGAGAATTTTTACTTGGGTAGTAATGTCTCTCATTGAGCAGGTGTATTATAAACTAGTGCATCA
>NW_017307121.1:0-252 GCF_000935625.1 Nanorana parkeri
GTCAAGATTGGGCTGCAACCACCTTCTTGCAACTATTTCACGTAGGCAAGGGAGTCCTAAATCTCTCTCTCTCCCAGCATCTTCCGAAGGTTGGAAGATCCTTCCATCTAAATAGTACATCCATGTTGCCAGTATTCCAGGATAAAGTTTTTATTTCAGCTCATGCCAGCAATGTGGCTGCTATGCTGGGGAAGAGCATGGAGGTTATTCAGGTCGATCTGTTCATCTTTCTGGTGGTTTTGGTAAGTGGCA
>NW_017307121.1:776-14599 GCF_000935625.1 Nanorana parkeri
GCAGTGCGTGGCAATGCCAGGGTGTCTTTTGGCAATATAGTCACCCAGGTCTCTCAGCCAGGGGGGCTGAGCAGTTCCAGAAAGTGCAAACGTTTACTGGGAAAGAGCTGGCTTTGCAGTTCTTCCCAGGTTTTCCGGATTTGGCATGGGTTCCTGGAACTGGGAGATTTCCAAGAGCATTGGGAGGAATGAAATCTTTATTCCTGGGTCCAGGCTTTAGGGGTAACCAGCACTGAAAGATTGTGCACCTGGGCACAGCCCTTATGAGAAGAATGCTGGCTCATGTTCAGTGCCCCACCTGTGAGTCAGGAGAACTCCACCTAGGAGTCAGAGTGGAGGCCAGGGCAGCAGAGTGCTGCGGGTTCGTGATACCTATTGTGCGGGTTAGCACGTTACTGGGGTTGTCTGGAGGTGACAGACAGGGGCCCTGGGGATTGAGGCTGGAGCAGCAGTGCTGCAAGAGAAGCTATTCAAACTGTTACAGGACTGGAGCACTGTGAGTGTGTGTGACACCTCGAGGATTGGTGAACCCATATATGTTATATGCTGGAGACAAGCTATTTATGTTGAACTTCCTACTGTCTGCCTTTTGAAAGAGAAATAAAGACTTTTCGTTAATGGAAAAGCTGTGCGAGTGATCTGTGAGCTCCCCAACATTACAATAGATATAGATATATAGATATAGATATAGATCTATATCTATATATCTGTATTCAATACATTACCAAATGATTATAGGTATAGATATCATACACCCTAATTATCCTGACTTATGGTGGAAAAATCACATGCAAATATAATACATATACAGTATAATGAGTTGTATGAATAAGCAACATTTGGAAGGAACATTTAGCTTGGTAGGTCGAGATAACTAGAGTTCATGTAGAACATTTAGGCTTTGTAGATCAATGGCAGAAAGTCAAAAATAAATTTTCTGAACTTGGCTTAAGGAACAATAGGTTCAATGCCAAGACAGCTGTCCTCTAACCTTGATATAAGGGAGTCTTGTCCAGACAAGAAGATCCATCTAATGTTCTTGGCATGATCTAATACATGTACAGGGTAGCATTAATATCTGATTTTTGGAGATGATTCAAGGTAGCACAAATGGTTCTATTGTTTAAATCATTATAAATGATTCTTTGAACACACCTGAACTGCTGTTTGCTCCCGAAGGAAGGAGCCAGGAGTTACATTTTTCTCCTTCACTGTCCCTTGTATGATTTAAACTCTTGGCTTAAATCATACAAGGATAATCATAGCAAAGATGATGTGCAAAGTGCTGTAACCTATAGGAAATATTTGAACACTTGGTGACTGATATTCTGCTTGCCATGGCAATGTAACTCCAGAAAAAGAAAGGTACAAGACTGTGGAATTGTTATTACTTCTAAATAACATAATACATGACTAAAAAAGTGATAATATTTATACACCTCAATGTTTTTAATTACATTTTGCTTGATCTAGATAACATTATCAATTTGTTCAACTTGTAAGACAGAACTGTACAGAAATCATAAAGAAGAACTTTTGTTAACCCTTGCAGTGGATCTACCCCTGAACTGCAAGGGTTAACCGCTCATTTTTGTCTAGGTGCTAAAAATAAAGGTATACTCACCTGAACTGCTGAGCCAGCTCCCTGCTTCTCTGAAGCCTGTCTCCTCCTACGGTGCAGCATTGGGATGTTCCTCAGTGTCCTCACGTCTGAACACTGTGAATAGAATGTGATGATTTAAGGGAGTGAGTGGCTAGAAGGACCAGTTTAAAAACAAACAGGCTCCGTGGATCAGGTGAGTATAATATTATTTTTTTTAGCACCAAGACAACAAAGAGCAGTTATCCATTGCAGTGTGGGGGTATCCCCACTCCAAGGGTTAATCAAAGTTTTGCCCGGAGTTCTGATTTAAATGTATGCGCGCTGATTGAATTGGTGGCTCCGTGTGATTATCACCATCTAATCCTGAACTGAAACAGTTATGTAGAATGCTATAGAGGTAAATGCATTGGGGTTGATTTACTAATCGGCTGTTCACTTTGCAGGGAAATTTTCCTTAGCTTAGTGATTTAGGTGAGCTGACTTCCACCATCCAATCACATGCAAGCAAAAATACATTTTCCTTATATTTTCGTTGCGCGTGATTGGAGATTGCAAAGTTACATTTTTTTAAACAATATTTCTATATTGAATATAAAGATTGCATACAAAGTACAAAACATTATAACGTAGGACACACTACAAATTGGTAATACAATAGGCAATGCCTAAAAATACATCAGCTGATATGTAGATACATTTAACTCCATAAGGCTATTCAGTAGTAATAAAACAAGCCTATACCATTGCCATCGGAAAGCGTGTGTCATGCAAAAAAGACAGAAAAGAAAGGGTAAGACACAGGTCATTGTATCTAACCTTTAATACGGACCAAGATGGGCATCACGTCCAGATATTTTAATAACGAGGTGAGTGTTAGGGAGGGGGGTCAAAACATTAAGGGGAAGGAGGAAACATAAAAGCTAAAGAGGACAATTTTGATTGCCACAGGAACTGAAGGTATATTAGACCATAGACTGAGAGCAGTCAGTATATGGTACACTGAGACACAGAAACCTGTACCAGTAAGTGCAAAGTACATTTTTACCACATTCACTGAGCAAAGGGAAAATGCCCTTGCAAAATGACCAGCCTATTTGCCTTTAGTCAATCAACCCCGTTTGGGACTTCAGTGAGTGAGGAAGGTATTAATTCACAGAAAGTAGTCACATCTCCCTCAATCTGCCATCTCCACCCACAACATCAAAGCTCATTACTGCTCCTGTTTAATACAATAGAGTTCAGCAACACCTCTGCAATAGTTCAGTAACATTTGTGTGCATTTCGCTGCTAAGAGTATCTAAACCCCCTTCCTTTGCAGTCAATTCAGTGAGGAGATACATGTTATCAGAAGCCAAGACATGATTAGTTATTTAGGGCATGATTGCCCCTTATCAGTCCAATGTCTGCTTCAAATGGTGAAAATCATGTTAACTGTGCTTTTATAAATGACCCTTACTGTACTCTATATCACATTCGAATTTTAAAGGTGACTTAATTAAAAGTAATAGATAACCTTGATCTATACAATTTAGAACACAGTGCAAAGGGTTATTCAGTTTCTCCTGTTTTTTATAAATGATCCCACCCTGAGCATCATGATTCCGTGCTTGCGAACACGTGGCAGCATTATAAATTAATTTGGATTACGATAATAGAACTGGCTATAAATGAGTCTGTTTAGTATTCATGCAGATATCACATTGCTCTGCTGCAATTTAAGCCGTACTTAATAGACTCTTTAAGGGTTACTGTTCCTATAATTGCATGATTTTCTAATTGACTCTCACAGATTTTTTTTCACATCTAACAAAAAAGACATCAGAGCTGGAACAGAGATTAATGAAGGAGAAGCTAAAATGTGACCTAATCAGATTGGAGGAGAAGCTGTTCTATGCGGCATGCATGCAAGGGCCGGTTTAAATAACTTTGAAGGCTCCTGTGTATTGTGAATAGAGATATCAAGACCACACACCGGTAATACCAGCCTGAAAATAAATTATACTGATGATCATCATCAGCGATCAGTTTAATTGACTCATACCACAAACAATCACATCTTTTGAACCTTATTTTCTTTACACACAGCAAGAACCACATATCAAGGACTATGCAAACCTCTGGTGTCTGAGACCTTTTGGTACTTGTTGCACAACCCTCAGGCCCCAGCAATCAGCAGGGTGAAAGTTGACTTGTAATGGGGATGTAATGGCAGTTATCTCTAGCAGTTTCATGTAACAAGTCCCCAGTCTCTGGCTGTATCCTGCAGCATGTAATTTTTATCTCATCACACTCCAGTAGCATGTCCACAGTCTCTTTACATCTCATGTAATATGTATTCAGTCTCTAACAGTCTTCTCTAGCATTACATATAATAAATATTACATGCAGCCCCTTGGTTGTGTCCGTGGGTGCATCCTAAACCCCATGTGTTGGCCACCACGGATGTCAATCCAGCGCTGACAATTGCTACATAACAGGTGTCCCCTATTTCTGTTCCAGTGAAAATTGTAGAATTTCAGATTTGCCCTCACTTTTTGGTGACAAGGACAATTAATGAAGAATCTCCCTAATAGGTAAACAGATAGCAATAAAAACATGATACAGTTCTGACTCTTCCCTACTCAACTGTATTTTATATATCATATGCATCATGTACAGTATGTCATTTTTAATGTTGCCCATATAGAAAGAGAGGAAAAGAAAGGTGCTGATTTGCACTGCGTTGTGCTTTCTCTGTTACTGTAGTATGATATCAGTCACAGAATTGTCACAGCATATCAATAACCATACAAAGACACACTGCATAAAGTTTTTCTTTTACAGAACAATGTGAATAGAATTTCTCATTAGCAGGAGAATGTTCAAAGTGTAGGGCTGTAACGGGAGATCTTCTGTGAGAGAATAAAAAAGAGCTACTATACTAAAAGCACCACCCTGCTCTCATATGAATGTATCTACAGACAATTCCCACACCTTCACAATATCACCAATACTTTAAATGAATTAGGCCTAAAGCTAGGGTAATTTCTAAGGCCACTGGGGGCCTAAGGGCACATATACAGATTGTTACCAAGAAACATCATTGAACTACAACTGTTGCTTATAAAAGGGTAAATGCCAAAATAAAGGAAACATTCAGGGCTTGTTCACACCATGTCTGTTGAACTGCATTAATCTGCATTGATCACACAAGAAAAACAGCTGTTCTCTATGTGCCCTGTTCACACCATGCAACAACGCAAAACATGTCTAGGATAATTAAACAAAATAAAATTGCATTTTTAGCCTTGAGCAGCACAGTGGATAGCAATTCTTCCTTGCAGCACTGGGGGTCCCCACTTCAAATCCTGGTCAAGACACTATCTGCATAGAGTTTGCATATTCTCCCTGTGCTTGCATGGGCTTCCTCTGGGTACTCTGGTTTCCCCCACACCCCAAAGACAATCAGGTTGGTTAATTGGCTATTGTCTAAATGCCTGTTCACGTGATTTTGTTGCACTAAGCACATAACGGTAAATTAAAATTTCTTAAATAAAAACCATTGGGCAAGAAATACAAATAATGCTCCATATAATGCTCCATATACAGGTGAAACTCGAATAATTAGAATATCGTGCAAAAGTAATTGCAGTAAGTGCTGCAAAAGGGGCCCAAACCAAGTACTGAGTACATATGCATGCTTGTACTTTTCAGAGGTCCGATATTGTTCTATGTACAATCCTTGCTTTATTGATTGCATGTAATAATCTACTTTTTTGAGGTTGTGGATTTGGGGTTCTTGGGGTTTTCATGAGCTGTAAGCCATAATCATCACAATTATGACAAATCACGGCTTGAATTATCTTGCTTTGCATGTAATGAGTCTATCTCATTAGTGAAATAAATGAACTTTGCACGATATTCTAATTATTCGAGTTTCACCTGTAATGCTCCAGCACTGGGGGTCCCCGGTTCAAATCTCGGTCAGGACACTATCTACAAGAATGTTCCTCCTGCATGTTCCTCATGTGCTTACGTGGGTTTCCTGCTGGAAGTTAATTGGCTCCTGTCTAAATCAAACCTGTATGCATGTGAGATAGGGACCTTAGATCGTAAGCTCCTTGAGGGCAGGGACTAATGTTAATGCGCAGTATGTAAAAGTGCTGAGTAAATTGTCGGCACTATAAAAATAAAATATATTTGTATTCCTAGCTGGGCAATTAAAAGGAAATTAAGCTAGTCTTAGCAGGAGCTTGATTTACTAAATGTGCACAGCAGGGGTGGGCAACCTCGGCACTCCAGCTATTGCAAAGTCCCATGAGGACTTTGCAAGATTCAGGCATGACTTCCAGAGGCATAATGGGATATGTAGAGTGCCAAGGTTGCCTACCTATTGTATAAAGAATATGTTCACTTAGAAAAGTACCAAGACAACAACGAGCAGTTAACCATTGCCGTGTGGGGGTATCCCCACTGCAAGGGTTAATCAAAGTTTTTCTTATTTAAATGTATGCGCGCTGATTGAATTGGTAGCTCTGTGTGATTATCACCATTTAATCCTGAACTGAAACAGTTATGTAGAATGCTATAGAGGTAAAGAATATGTTCACTTAGAAAAGTAAATGTCCAATTAGTGAATAACTGAAAACCATGCTCCATTCAATCAACATTAAAGTGAAAATGAAGCCAAAACCTTTTTTCTATGATTGGATAGAGTGGAGAGGAATGAAAACACCTGGCAGGTTTTATATTGCTATTTGCAGCCCTGTTAGGGAAATACATCCTCTCTGTTTGTCCTGATGATTGTTATCACTGAAGGTGAAAGAAAATCCTACATTTTGGGTTTTCACCAGAACAGGAATAGGGGGAAAACTTCCATTGGGGACACTAGTTCTGGTGACCACCAAAGATATTCCTGGTGCTCTGATTCACCATTAGCAGGCCCCGTGGTGATCCTACAATTACTTCTACATCTACCTGCACATCAGAGATTCTGAACTGACTTTAAAGGAGCAATGGCAATTTGCAAAGTGCATGATCCTATAGAAACCAATCATAAATGTGTTCATCTCTGCAAAATGAATTGGAGTCAAGAAAGAAGGCAAAATAATATGGTTTCTAAGGGGGAAATGAGCTGTAAATTGTCATCACTGCGCATCTGTTGTCAACGTATTGTGACGATTGCTCGCTTGTTGTGTATTTTAATTGGATTTGCCCACATTTTGAAACAATTGACCGTGCATTGTTTGTTTGTATTGTAATGATTGCCCATTTGTCCAATGTTTTCTAATGGTTGCATGTTTGTTACTCATGTATTATTACTACTTGTGCCCCTATTAAACCCTTTAATCCACCACAGAATGCAATGTGCGTGGCCATTATCCCCCAAATGTGACTGTTGTTAATCCCACCGTCTAGGCCCACCCTCTAGTCTCAGGCTCACTGGTTGACCGAGGTGTCTTGGTGGATTTCACAGGGCAAAATAACATGAACAGGTAGATCTTTTTTTTAAAAACAAATGTAGTTTTGTAGAGGCTAATAGCGGGAAAATGTCACATAGAAATTAGTTTTGCCAGGACCACTCTACTTATCCTTGTTGCTTTAACACTTTGGAGCTGATTTATAAATCTTCTGGCCAGCCATACACTGGGTGAATGACGTTTGCACAGCATTTCCGCTACTAGATAGAAATGTATATGATGCTCAGCTCATTTATAGACCATCCCCTTTCAGTCAATATTCTAAAACAATGGCTTCTGATTTTTCTGATCTGCATGCTTGTTCATAAGCAGTTTGAAAACCACACTTCAAAGAATCAGATTTTTTGATTATCCAAAATATATGCATGGAAATTTGTCCAATCTACATAGGATTATCAAATTCATGACTCATGATAGCGTAGTTTCTTAAAGTGCATGATTCTCTGTATATATGTCTATGTGCAAATATTTGGAAGAATCAAAAAGTGGCGAAATCGGCAATTCTCCAAAATGTGATTATCCCAATTCAGTCTGGTCAGATTCTGACAGCTATGAAACCTTTAAATCAGCTCCACCTACCATCACAGTATGCTCCACCCAACCAATTATTTGCTTGAAAGTAGACATAACAAAGTATGACTTTTTATAATACCGACAGTGCATAATGTTACCTGAGAATTCACCCAGGCATGTCAGTCTGTCAGTGCTTGTATCAATTCATTGTAATCTATGCCCTTCAGTGACTAGAGTAACTCCGTCTGTCAGTCTGTGTAAATGTCAATTCAGTGCATTATAAGAAATAGCATACCACCTGCTATTATTTAAGAATATCAGAATTAACCTCGGAGCCTATATCTGTGATGTTGCAGAGAATCCCAGCTGTATAATTCAAGTTTCTTTTTGTTCTTTCCATGTTATAGCCCTGAGTTTTACACAACAGAAAGCGCAGCTTCTCTCAGAGGGATCAATGGTGAGCCAGCTATAAAATCTGCTATAATTACATCATGAAGCCTTAGACCAAATTCTCTTGAGAAAGGGTCACAATCAATGCTGCAATGGTCCCTGCATGCTGCCCTTTAAACACTTTATATCAAGATTGGGTTATGGCGATCTCACAGGCAGGCAATGAGAAAAGCCAATGAAGGAATTACAGGAGCCTTTAACAGCCATAAATTTATAGCCCCTCTCCGGCACACTAAACTCCCTATTCTGTCTTCCAGCAGTGTCTCAGCGACAGCTGGCTTGTGAGAAAGACTGCGGTGTGTATGGGAACTCCTTAAACTAATAAGGTTATAGCTTCTATTTCCCAGCTTTTTCCTGCAGTTTACTGTCCTGCAGGTCCAATAAATACGCTCTAGTAACAGGCACTGAAAAATATGTGAATTGACTGATAAGGTACATCAATAGAGGTAAAAGAAAAAGAAAACAACCTTTTGGAAGTATACAAACATAATAATTAAGGATGAGCTTTGGCATTGGGTCGCATGTGAATTTGACCTGAACCCAGGCAGTTCGCAGCTCGATGAACTGCCAAACAAAATAGTCATATTTGGCAAGTTCGCCCAAGTGAATCCCCGACTGCTGTTAGTTAACAAATTGGCCGCATCATTTGCGGAGGAAGTACTACTTAAAAAAAAGTTGCTTTCCAATCCATGTGACAAATACTCAAGACACCTCTAGCCAATCAGTGAGCCTGAGATTGGGGGCTGAGCCAAGAGGGTGGGGCTTTAGGCAGCAACATTTGGGGGATATGCATTGCATATTGCGGTGGATTAAAGAGTTTAATAGCAGCACAAGTAGTGAAAGAATACAGGCAAATCTGACAATATGCAGGCAGAAAACAGGCAATCAGGGAGAAAAGAGGAAGAAGGGGGGGAGGAAGAGCTGGTAAGCAACATGATCTTTCCTTTTCCATTCACAGAACAATTTGTATTCTATAAAAAAAATACAAGGCTTATTTAAAATTGGCGAGGAAAGAGGAAGGGCAGGGATGTCGCAGATGTTGCTCAGCTCTGCAGCACCTGGAAATCCAGGGCTGTGTGTAGAATCCCTTTTGCAGCAAGGTATGGTTTTTATATTAAGCAGCCATCCACATACAGTATACATATCATCAGGGCTAACTTACCTAGCTTGTGTAGTATCTAAAATAATTATTTATCCCAGAGTTCAGCTTTAAGAAGAAGAGTGTTACACTGTGAGTGTGAGTAGGGCTTATTGCACTTTTTTTTTTAAAAAGGGGGAGGGTGTGCATGAAAAAAAATAAAAAAACTTAATAAAGGTATCCTGTGGTATCTAGCACCAAGCAGTCAGTAGTAGATCCTTTAGGTCCTGTAAGTTGCGATGTGGGGCCTCAATGAGTCGGACCTATTTTTCTAGCAAATCCCACAGATGCTTGATTGAGATCTGGAGAAATTGAAGGCCAAGTCAACATCTTAAACTCATTGGGTGGAATTTATCAAAACTGGAGCAGACAAAATCTGAAGCAGTTGTGCATGGCAACCAATCAGCTGATCTCTTTCATTTTCAAATCTTAATTGAACAAACTGAGAATAGAATCTGATAGGTTGCCATTGGCAACTGCTCCAGATTTTGTCTGCTCCAGTTTTGATCAATTGCCCCCAAAGTATTTGCAGTGTGCCAGGGTGCATTATCCTACTGAAAGTGGTCACTGTTATCAGGGAATACCGTTTCCATGAAGGGGTGTATTTAACCAATAATAATGTTTAGGTAGGTGGTATATGTTAAAGAAACATCAACATAAATGGCAGGACCCAAAGTTTCCAAGCAGAACATTGCCCACAGCATCACACTGCCTCCACCGGCTTGCCTTCTTCCTATAGTGCATTCTGGTTCCAGCTTTTGCCAAGGTGAGTGATGCATAAGCGACAGGCCATCCCCATGATGTAAAACAAAATGTGAATTATCAGACCAGGCCACTTTCTTCCATTGCTCTGTCGTTCAGTTCTGATGCTCACGTGCCCATTGTAGGCATTTTTGGCAGTGAACACGGGTCAGCATGGGCATCCTAACTGGTCTACGGCTACACAGCCCCATATGCAACATACTGTGATGCATTCTGCCTTCAGACACCTTTCTATCAGAACCTTTGCTATCTATTTCAGCAATTTAAGCTACACTAGCTCTTCTATTGGATTGGACATTACTAGCCAGAATTTGCTCCCCCCTTGCATCAATGAGCCTTGGCCATCCATGACCCTGCCACCGGTTCACGGGTTTTCCTGCCTTGAACCACTTTTGGTAGGTCCTGACCACTGCAGACCAGGAACGTCCCACAAGAGCTGCAGTTTTGGAGTTGCTCTGACCCAGTTATCCAGCCATCCCAATTTGGCCCTTGTCAAAGTCGCTTAAATCCTTATGTTTGTCCATTTTTTCTGCTTCCAAAACATCAGCTTCAAGGACAATATGTTCACTTGCTGCCGAATATATCCCACCCACTTCCGGGTGCCATTGTAATGAAATAATCAATGTTATTCACAGGTGGAAGGCTACAGCAAGGGGTTGAGCTATGACATAAATTTGTATACACAGGCAAGAACATAAAGACTACTGTGCCACCACCAGGATTTACATATCTATTATCCGGGGTACCTCTGGGGATTCTGAAAATCAGAATCCATATCTATTATCCGGCGTACCTCTGGGGATCCATATCTATTATCTAGTATCCATATCTATTATCCGGGGTACCTCTGGGGATTCTGAAAATCAGAGGAGTAGTCCGCTGTACATACAAGAATAGTTAGTCTCTTCTGGCTGTGGCTCCAATGGCTTCCCCTCTGCACAATAAGCACAGGGAGTTGCTCCCTAGGCACCATTGCCATTCAGAAAACACATTTGTTTATAAATACAAGGAATTATTTCATTGGACAAGGTGGAGGTTGTGGTGTCACCCACCCCTCCTTTGCACCTCATCCAATCAGAGAACACCTTGTATTCATTGGAAAAAAAAGATACTTTGGTTCTGCTTTAAGCTTTTTACTGATATACCATACAAAAACATATTAAACTATTTACATCAGTGGGCATCTTTTTTATCAGGGCCTACAATAGCAATGATCACTAGCAATACAACCACGTGGTGAAATCTGGAATTGTAATGTCTCTGTTTAAATTCAACAGTACTCTACAATCACCAGCTAAATGCTCAGACTTCAGGTTTTACAATAATATATTTGATAATATATCAGTCATGCTTTTGCTTACAGTAGAGTGCAGAAATGTAAAGCCCTTCCATGTGTTAAACCTGTCAAGATATATGAAGGCTTGCACTCTTGACCTGCCTCTTTCATGCTGACCCATTAGCTGACATATTTTCATTCACTTACCCAGGACAGGTATGCAGGTCAGGTCATGCATACTTCTAGTCAGTGAATCAATGTACTATGTACTGTTTAAAAGGAATGGGTGAATATGCCCAGGTTTGATTTAGCAAGGGTTTGTTGAATCTTGTTCAAAATAAACCACTACTGCACTCTCACTGCTGTGAAAAATGTATGGGATTTATGTTATTATATTGTTTTGCATTTTTAGTGCTTTTTATTTAATGTTTAATTTTGGCAATATATTGGTTTTACCAAAGATCTTGAATACAAATAGAACAATTAGGATCTCTATTGCTCGCGAGTATAAACATACTGTTGATTTTGGCTACTGACAAAACTAGATCTTGATCAGTTGAGATCAGTATCGTGGGATACTCGAAGTCGTCCGTTTCCCTTCTTCCCAGTCTTAGTGTGAATTAATGAGTGTGTGTGAGTGAGATGTCACATGAGGCTCCATAGACTGTAAGGGAAAAGCTGAAACCAGATAGCATTCTCTCAGTATGCACTCTCAGACTCCATACCTCCAAACTGTCCATCATTTGGAGGGACTGTCAGTCTTTTGGAACTAAATCCGTCTGTCCCTCTTTCCTCCTCAGTTGTCCCTCTTTTTGGTCTGATGTACAGATATCTTTAAAACTGTACTACTTAACTACCTATTATAAAACCGTCATCCTATTTCTTAATGATTGTGTTTTCTATTCTGAATAGCAGGAATAAAGAAAAAGTAATGGTAAAAAAAACCAAAAACATTCTGGATACAACCAATATACATTCTTAATGGTTTGCATAACTGGGAATGAATAACAAATATGGACACTTTAGAACTGACTACTGCAAAGGGAAATGCAAGGAACATCTCAACCAAACAGGGGCTCAAACATCTCTGATATGTAATTAAATTAGGTTGAATGTGATAACATTTACAGTTATTGCTTTTATTTGCTCATAATGCATTTTTGTTAACAAAGAAAACACATTTATGACATTGCAAACTTCACAGATCACAAAGGAAAAACCCTTGTGCAGACCTTTCCACTACTCATGTATAATGTGGGGCAGTAAAGCAAAACCTATATGGATAATTACCCTGAAGTTAGTATGCATGTCATATATAAGTCAGAAGCTGACTGCTTTATTCAAAGAACACAAGCGTTATGATCTTTGACAAAGTTCCTTTTCTAGAAACATTTAGGTTAACACATAATATAGATAATTCTTATATGCTTGGGCTTTTAAATCCATGACTTGTCTCCTATTCTATTTTTCATGCAATGCAGATACAATGCAAATAAATAATCAGTACACCTTGCCTCTAGTGTATATTGATCTTTTTGCACTGTACTGCACTGTGGCATGTGAATATATGTAAGCTAAAAGTATGTATGCTGCATCAGCAAAATTCAACTACCAAAGTATTTGTGCTGTATGGGAGGGGAGCTGCACATTTATCAGGTCAATTCCACAATGGAGATTGCAGTGGACTTGTCTCTTCAAGGTCACTGCTGACACTCTACAGCTTTAGTCACAGAAGTGGCAGCGCTCTATATCTGACGCAGAGAATAAAACCAGTCAGTTGTTTTGGGACATACAGTAAGAGAGCTGGTTCCCACAGGGTTTAGTCTAGCACAGTGCTGAGTCAGTGATATAATAAAAGAAATAGGTAAAATGAAGCATGCAGTTCACTCTGTAACACATTGGAAGCAAAGTGTTGCAATGTCCTTGTACAAATTTATATCCTACTTTGTTCTGGCAGGAGGCATAAGAATTATCAGTGACATAAAACAGGCAAATCTAACACAGGAAGAGCTTGGACTGACAAAATGAATGTAGAAATGAGAACTGAGAAACAAAGAAAACAAATTACATTTAAATTGTTGGCAAATGACAACTCCTGGCCACTTCCTTCTGTTTGCAATTTTAGTGGCTGGGGATTCCCTTCAGCTACAGCAGACTCTTATCCTAAACCCTTAACCCAGGCTCTTTGGATCTGGTATGGATTTTAAGAGGGAACCCCTCTCAAAAAAAAACCAAAAAACAATTTGACGTGGGGTCACCCTAAAATCCATTGCCAAGCTATTATCTAAGCAGCAGGCGAGGCTCCGTAGTTGACAGTTGAATGTAAACAAAGGGGCAGGGTATACCCAGTTGCGTCATTGACCAAAAATTGACTTGTCCATTTTTGGTCAATGACATCATCAGCTATACCCCTTCCATTTGCTTACATTCTGCTGCGGTGAAGGGAGCTGTAATTTGGCATTGGTCTCCTGTGGTATGCAGATGTATTTTTTCGGTTTTCTCTTCCAGCAGTCCGTGGATGTAATTTCTGTGATTGATGAGGATGTGCATCACTGGATGAGAGTGACGTGCGGTACCACTTGCTCTGGTGACGCATTCCCCGCCCCCGAAGCCCCGTCCCCG